>NW_026623078.1:79189846-79443647 GCF_023065955.2 Ursus arctos | reverse complement strand
CACCTAGTAAGTGGTGAAACCAGGATTTGAACCTAGGGATCTGGAGCCCTCAGTCTGTACTCCTGGTCACTGTCTTATAGGAGCAGGAACTTTGGAGTACAGAGGTCTGGTTTGGACACCGTCCTCTGCTCTTGGCGGTGGGGGGGTGGTGTGTGACCTTGGGCAGCTTCTCAGATGCCTCATAGCGTGTGTGGTACGTAGAGCTCAGCACTCTGCATGAGTAAGTTCTTAAGAAATGGTTGCTATTGTTGCTATTATTATTTATTGGTGTGAGGATGGACTGCATTTTGGGGTGACTTACTCATTTATCGTGACATGGGGAGCACTTGGTGCAATGCTGAGCTCCTCATAGGTGCCCAGGAAATGGTGGGAATTTGTTCTCCTGTAAATCCAAGTGAACATGGGCTGTGAACATCCTCCGGAACACACATGGCTCGAAACCCTTCCTTGCAGCCTCGGCTCCTGCATTTCTTGTGGGCTCGTGCAGTTTGTTCACACAGGTCACAGTTCGTAGCTCGTTGTGGGTTTGCAGGTATTTCTGTGCCTGGTGAGCTTGCACTGATGCTGCCGCACTTGGCTGTCTTCCCTGTCGGGGATGCTGTGGGGGGGGCAGGAGCAAACTCCCACGCAGAGCACTGCTCTGTCTGCCTGCCCCTCCCACCTGTCTGACGTACCTGTACACAGGTGGAGTCCGGCTGTGGCCCTTTCACTACGTCCTGCTCACCCCCTGTATTAGCCCCTAGGGCCCCCGACCCACTGAGTGGGCGGTAAACAATGATGTTTATTGTTTCCCAGTTCTAGAGGCCAGGATCCCACGATCAAGGTGTTTGCATGGTTTTGGCTGTGAGGGAGAGGCTGTTCTTCGCCTCTCTCCTAGCTTTTGGTGTTTTGCCAGCAATCTCTGTTGTTCCTTGGCTTGCAGACTCGTCACCTGGATTTCCGCCTCCTTCTCCGCATGGCATCCCCCTTTGTGCATGTCTGTGTCCAAATTTCCTTTTTTATCAGGACACCAGTCATGTAGGAATGCCCCCCCCCCCCACAATGACTTCAGCTGAACTATTGCATCTGCAATGACCTTGTTTCCAAATAAGGTCTCATTCCAAAGTACTCGGGGTTAGGACTTCAATTTGAATTTTGCGGGGGACATTGGTTAACCCATAACACCTGGGGGGAATTAGCAGGTGCAGTAGACTTACAGTGAGCTGAAGGAAAAGATGAGCAAAAGCTGTAGCTGGATCATTGACAAAAGCCTCTCCCGTAGTGAGAATGTAGCTGGCGGTTAGCTGGGTCAAGGAAGCGAGGAGCAGTGTGGGAGGACCCCTTACCTGCGGCCTCAGTGGCACGCGGGTCTTGGGAGTCGTAGGAGCAGCCTGGGGTGGGCATTTCGGGTTCAGATGCCGGCTCTTCCCCTCAGACTTGGGGCTCATCACCCTTGGCCTCGTGTCTTAATCTGTAACACGAGCATCATAATGCCTATCAATTAAAAGTGGTTGTGAGTCTCAGTAAAATAACTTCTATGAACCCCCCTCCCCCCCACCACGCAGAGAGCACTGGAGGACATAATACGTGTTGGGTCGTGGAGCAGCGCTGGTCCGCGCAGTAGACCTCGAGGCCGAGCCCTGCCCTCTGCTGGCCTGGCCACCTCCAGCAGACCGTCATCTGTAAGCCCCGTCCCCCCTTCTGAAATGGAGCTGGGACCATTCCCTGGCGCTCCTGAGCTCCCCGCTGTGGGGGGCCAGGTGCAGGCGGCATGTCACGTGTTTGCAGAGGTGCACTGTGGTCTAGCGGTGGTGGCGGCAGCCGTGGCGGGGTGGCGGCAGTGGTGGTGGCGGGTGGTGGTTTTTTCCATGGAGCCCAGGTTTGAATGAGACACCCCACTGATTATGCTCTCTTTCTGTTAAGGACAAAAGGAGTTACTCTTGTCCAGTGTGTGAAAAGTCTTTTTCGGAAGACCGATTGATAAAGTCGCATATCAAGACCAACCATCCTGGTAAGGTTATGCATCTTGGAGAGGAGATTAATTTTCAAGTGCTTATGTTTAAAACACAGCATTATATATCAATTACACGAAATGGGAAATAAAGGGGGGGTGAAAGTATGAATGGATTCGAGGGAAACGATTACCTTTATTTAACGTGGGAGTTGTTTTGATTCCTTCATGTTATCCTTTTATCTGGTCTGATACGTCTCCCCACACTCCCATCCCCTCCGTTTTAATGTTCACTTGGAATGCCTTTGGGTGGGTCACCTACAAACAGGTCTGACCTAGACGCCACTCCCCGGGGGCCCGTGAAAAGTTTGTTGCCCACAAACTATGGTGGTCTATGAGGGGTGCGCGCTCCCAGGCTGAGGAGCCTTGCTGAGTTGGAGTGACCGTCACCTCGGTCTCCCCACACTGGTCTCTGGCCACTGACAGGTGTGAAGCACGAGCCACCTGGGCATTCATGCCTGTCACACCTCCGTTTTCACCACCTGGGACACATTTCCCCCACTCTGCTAATTCCTGTTTATTCTCTACGTTCTTCCTTGGAGTCCCATCCTTGGGGTGGATTTGGGGGCTCCCCGCCTGGGGGAGGGCCCCGCCCCGTCCATACCCCGTTCTCGGTGCACTGACTCCTTGTGTTCAGGTCATTGGCAATTTTCTGCCCTTCCCCCCACCCTATTAGAGCCTTGGGAAGGGCTACCACTGTTAAGGCTGATCCCAGATCCCCGGTGTCACATTGGGCAGGCCCGAGAGCACAGACGTGGGAGCTGTGTGTGGTATAAATGAGGAACAGGTAAGCCGGGTGCGCTTTTCCCTGCGTCCACGTCCCCTTTGTATCTGCTTTATTTTGTATCTGCTCCTGTGCTAGGGGACTGACTCGCTGATTATAAATGATACTGGAGGAAAGTAAAGAAATGACGGAGTTCACCGACATTCATGTTATATGTGGGAACAGACGGAGCTTTAAGACCTTTGTGTGGGAACACGTGGGTTATGGGATTCTCTGATGGCCTCGTTCTCTTGTCAGCCTGTGTCCGGTGTGAGCCGAGGGTGCTCATTTAAACTGGCCAGCCTTTCTCGTGAACATAGGTGAGGTGTTCTTTGTCTTTGGTCTAAACTTCAAATACATACAAAACACGGGGTAGTATGAGGCACCCCCACGGATAGGCAACAGCTCACCTGCCACACTCGAGTGCATTTCGTCAGACTGGTTTCATGGATCGAACTCCAGACTTTCGTTCTAGAATATCTTAAAGTAGGTCCCGCGCATACGTAATTTCCCTGTAAAAGTAGTTCGGGATGCTAATCAGGGTGTTTTTGGAACATAACACTAGGTCACCATTAAAACAGAATTAATGGTGACTCTTTATTACCGCCTGGTGTTAGTTCATTTAAAATTTCCTCAGTTGGCGTAAGATTATTTGAATCAAGACCCAGGTATTTTGCTTTTAGTCGTTATGTCACTTGAGTTTCTTATATTCTGTGGTTCACCGCACCCTACTTTTGTTCCCTTGACGTCAGTTTGTTGGAGGGACCGGGTCGTTTTTCCTGTAGATGATTTCATGTCCTGCATTTGTCTGATGCTGCCTCATGGTCTTGTTTCTCCATCCTTTGGATTTTATGCTCACGGATATTTAGATCTGAGACTTGATTAGATTCTGGTTCAATTTTTAGGCAATAATCCTGTGTGACTCGGGGGGCACATCTCGATTGGCCAGCTGAGCGCTGCTGGAACCGGCCAAGGCACTGGGGCGCGGTCACGAGGCTCACGTACGTCTCGCGGGGCCGCTCCTCTTTGGCTGCTGCTGATCCCCCTGCTTTTCTCCTAGAGGTGTCCATGAGCACGATTTCTGAGGTTCTCGGGAGGAGGGTTCAGCTGAAAGGTCTGATTGGGAAGCGAGCCATGAAGTGCCCGTACTGCGATTTCTACTTCATGAAGAACGGCTCGGACCTTCAGCGGCATATCTGGGCCCACGAAGGTGAGTACTCCTCTTTCGGGGTGGAGCCCCCTTTTGGTCTCCATGCTTCCTGTGGGCGTACTTTAGGGGGCAGCCGTCTCGTCACGTGCCCGGCGGTTAGACGTCCTTCAGCCAGCTGGGCTCAGCGATTTCTGTTGCTGCCCGTCGGTTGCAGTCGCGGTGAGCAGAGGTGTGCGGTTCTTCCGCACTTCCGTGGGAACTGTAGTGAAAAAGATCTCCATGACGTCTGCGCTAGGCAGCGAGCTTCAGGACAGTGCCATCTCCGTCGCGGCCGTCACTGGCGCCTGCCGCGGGGCGCTGGTGTGGTAGGTGTGAGCAGGTGTTGGGTTACAAATGAATGATGGCGAAGAGGACAGCAGAGAGGCCTCTGGTCCGGCATTGTGGAGGAAGAATCCAGAAGGCAGGAGAGTTGCTTGGAGATGAGGGAGCGGAAGGAGGAAGATAGGCTGTGCTTTAGGGGTGCTTGCCTGTGAAGGGAGGTGCGGGGAACAGGCTCTGGGACTTTGGACAGTTGGCGGTCAGGAGGTCATTGGAGACAGCGGGCCACCAACTTGGCTTTCCGCTGTAAGGACGTGGTGCTCCTGGGGATGAGGCTCAGAGCCAGGGCCCGGGGTGAGGCGGGGGGACCCTTCCGGACATTTGCAGAGGAGCTGGAGTGCCACAGACAGAGGGCTCGTGGAGAGGACGAAGGACAAAGTGTTTTCTACGGGGAGGATAGAGACATCTGTCCTCAGGCCTTGGGGGAAGCACTGTCAGGATGGGAGAGGTGAACAGTTCAGTGAACGGTGGAGTAGGGACCCAGACAAAGCAGAAGGAGCAGAGCTCAGAGCTAAGGTTGGGAGGCTCTGTTTGTTTACCAGGATGCAAGCACCTGCCCTCTGTGCCCCGGGCACATCCCGCAGCCCCGGTGAAGCCTCGATTTCCTTAACTGCAGAGTCTTTGGTCTTGTAGACAAGGGCTGAAATTGCTGGGCACACAGGGTGTCAGGTCCTCCCTGCGCTCAGTGTTGGGCACAACGTCCTTCTCCCCACGCACGTTGCACCGGGTGTCATGGCCTTTTTCTTTACATCTCCCTCTGGACAGTGGCTACAGGAGTCGTGCCTTCTCAGCTTCAGAGCCCCCTCAGTGTGTTCTCCAGAGTAGGTCCTCCGTAGGTGTTTGTCGAGTGGAGGGGGAGTAGCCAGGATGCCCCACAGTCCAAGCCTTTAGCCCAACAACAGCTCACGTCCTAAGGCTCTGCTCAGTTTATGAAAATGTGCTTACCCTTCTGATCCTGGGGACCCGATCCCATTGATTTCTACACATGTCCTTGTTTAATTTCGGCCAGCTTATCTCAGTTCAGTTGCATGTAATGAATGTGTGCTGCAGAAACTGCTCGAGGGTCTGTGCCCTCGAGTTCCTGGACTGTGAGGAGAGGCAGGTGCGGATGACTCGCAATGCGCTGTAGCAGTATGGCTAGCCGGGAGTTGCAGGACGCGGGGACACTGAGAGGGCAGCAAGGGCTTGGCTTGGGCAAACCAGACAAAGTGGCATGGGGGAGGCCCTGGCAGATCCAGGAGGCTAGGGCATGGCCATCGGGAGGAACAGCACGGATGAGAGCTTGGCAAGGCCCGTGTGGGGCGAGTCTGGGGACAGGCAGGTGCACTGCTTTGTTCGACATGGATATGCACATCTATCCTTCGGATGCACGCATGTGTGCACACGCATATAAGTAGATGTGTGTCTGTGTGATTTTATTTATATATGTATATTCCCCCCCCGCTCCTCTGGTAGGTGTGAAACCCTTCAAATGTTCTTTGTGTGAATATGCAACTCGTAGCAAGAGTAACCTCAAGGCTCACATGAATCGTCATAGCACTGAGAAAACCCACCTATGTGACATGTGTGGCAAGAAATTCAAATCAAAAGGGACGTTGAAAAGTCACAAGCTCCTTCACACTGCTGACGGTAAGTAAAGACTCCATAGCATAGTGAGTTTTTTCCCCCAGGGAGGTTTGAAGCTGACGTTCCAAGTCCGGCAGAAACCGTGGATGTGTCTGCAGGCAAGAAAGAGCTGGGTCTTTTAGAATTTCGATTCTGAAAGAGAGCAGAAAGAACTCCCCTGCTTCCTCATTTGCCCTGTGCTCAGGACTGGAGCCCTGCCTGACCTCCCCCAGTGCTGGGCGTGTGTGCATGGGTGGGTGGGTGTGGAGGGGACACTGCTTCAGGGAATAAGGCACCCTCAGGAGGCCTTGATCTGAAAGTTCAATCCTCCTCAGCCCTCCATCCCCACCTAAACCTGAAGACCTTGAGGGGCAGCCATGATCACACCTGACCTGATGTTTCCAAGTGGATGCGTATCATCGAAACTACCTCAGGGTTTTACATTCAGTCCAGAACGGGGCTCAGTTTAAAATACAAACAGTCTTGGGCAAATTTGACCTTGATGAAGTACATTTAAGTGGATATCTAATTTCATTCATTCTTAAGAACCATTGATTGAGTTCATACTATGTCCCACCCGTGCCTGGGGAATAGGGTCAATAAGGAACAGTTTCTGCCACCAAGGAGTTTATAGCCCAGTGGGGAGGAAGGGAAGCATGCAGGCTGTGCTAAAGGTGAGTGCTGTGATGGAAGGGGGCTCAGCAGCCCTGGGAAGAAGGGTGCGAGTTGCTGTGGGCAGGAGAGGTGGCGGGCAGTAGTCACAGTGGCCAAGAAAGTCTCCCTGAGAGGGGCAGGATGGAGGGAAGGAAAGCAGAATTGTTTTAGGAAGACGGGCAGCTGGGTATCCAAGATCTATAAAGAACTTATCAAACTCAACACCCAAAAAACAAATAATCCAGTCAAGAAATGGTGAGCAGAAGACATGAACAGACACTTCTCCAAAGAAGACCTACAAATGGCCAACAGACACATGAAAAAAGGCTCCACATCATTAGTCATCAGGGAAATACAAATCAAAGCCACAGTGAGATTCCACCTTACACCAGTTAGAATGGCTAAAATTAATAAGACAGGAAACAACAGATGTTGGTGAGGATGTGGAGAAGGGGGAACTCTCTTACACTGTTGGTGGGAATGCAAGCTAGTACAGCCACTCTGGAAAACAGTATGGAGGTTCCTCAAAAAGTTAAAAATAGAACTACCCTATGACCCAGCAATTGCACCACTAGGTATTTACCCCAAAGATACAGACATAGTGAAAAGAAGGGGCACCTGCATCCCAATGTTCATAGCAACAATGTCCACAATAGCCAAGCTGTGGAAGGAGCTGAGATGTCCTTCAGCAGATGAATGGCTAGAGAAGATGTGGTCCATATATACAATGGAATATTATTCAGCCATCAGAAGGGATGAATACCTATCATTTACATTGACATGGATGGAACTGGATGGTATTATGCTAAGTGAAATAAGTCAGAGAAAGACAGTTATCATATGGTTTCTCTCATATGTGGAATATAAGAAATAGCGCAGAGGATCATAGGGGAAGGGAGGAAAAACTGAATGGGAAGAAATCAGAGAGGGAGCCAAACTCTGAGAGACTCTTGACTACGGAAACAAACTGAGGTTGTGGAAAGGGAGGCGGGTGGGAGGATGGGGTAACTGGGTGATGGGCATTAAGGAGGGCATGTGATGTCATGAGCTCTGGGTACTATATGCAAGTAGGGAATCATTGAACACTATACCAAAAACTAATGATGTGTACTATATGTTGGCTAATTCAATTTAAGTTAAAAAAAAAAATGACAGGCAGCTAAACCATAAAAGACTTTTAGCATTTTTAATTTTCCTTTAAAAACCCCAGCTGTGGGAAGTTCTTGTCAGTATTCTATGTAATGAGATTAATAAACCATATTTATAAATATATTGCTATTTTAGCACAATTATATATGAAAATTGGAGTTCACTGTAAAAATCAGCATGATTTCAACAATTATTTTTAATTTTAGAACTTAGAGGATGATACAGCCATTAGATCATACCTTTATCTGAAGACCGTTCTAGGGAATTCATCCTGTTGTGCGTGTACCTGGGTGAGCTTACGGGACTTACGGAGAGGCCGCATGCTTATTAGCTGGGTTTCGCTAGAACTAAAGATCCAGGGCTTGCCTAAGGCCGAACCAAGGCCAGAGCCATAATTATTCAGACCGAAGCAGTGTGCTGTAAATAAGAAAATCCATAAGCGAAATAATTAAAAATGCAGTGACAGTAAAGCAGTCTTACCCTGAGTAATGAAAGCATTAAATCATGTAATTATTCATGAATTCCATACCTCCACAAACAGTAAGCCTTACTGATATTTCTTGACTTAGAAGCACGTGATACACTGATATCCTGAATAATACAGTGCCACGAATGACAAGCAGCTGTCATTGGCACCGGGCGGTCTGGGATGTCTGCTGGGCTATGGTGGCAGGGTCTCAGGGGCACTCTCGGGGCCAGCAGGGGCGCTGTGGCCTCATGGCTGGCCCAGAGGTCTGGGTCCTGGCCTGAAACGATTCGAGGAGATGGGGTGTGTGTCTAATCAGGGGCCCTGGACCGACTGCTGTCGGATGTGGAGGGGAGGGCCGGGGCGGGCAGCAGTGTTGGGACAGGCACCGCGGTGGGCAGTGACACGCACAGCCCGTCTCACCTGTCACTTCCCTGAGCCCTTCAGCGGGGAAGGGAATTCGGATGTGCAACGATGGTGTGTCCTCAAGCGTAAGGTAAGACAACCTTCCCGAAGAAGACAGGCCTTGCAGGCATTATGAAATATTTTGTAACAAAACAGGAAATTTGGATTGTTTCTCTTCATTTTTTTTTTTTCCTGACATTTTTGGGAGTTTGAAGTATTTGTCAAGTCATGTCTTGTTTTCAGACGCTCACCAGCCTAGGAAGAAAGGCATCATGTGTTAGGTGCGGTGAGAACAGCACCAGAATAGGGGGGCGGGGCTGCTGCCTCCGTGCTCCCACTCTCTGTCCCACGTGGGGCGGGATAAGGACATAGACCTTGACACCTCCTGGGTCTCTGTCAGCCCCATGCTCTGTGATGAGGGGCAGTGTAGCTTCACCCGGTGGTCCCTTCTTCCCCAGGACTTCCTGTGGTCTCATGTTTTCTTGAACACCAGCTAGATTCGTGGCGTGCCCGATGGCAGGCCAGGTGTCCAGCTCCAGGGATGGTCTGCTCTGCAGCTGTAATCAAGCTATCCCTCCTTTTTCTTTTCAGTTTTGAAAAAGCTTAAAAGAAAAGCTTAGTTCCATCTCCTACCCACTTTTTGGTAGCACTCACATTGTATTTTGATGATTCCAAAGCCTTTTTTATCTCAGTGGTTTGTCATATTGTGCAGATATTTCGCTCTAACTTAACATTTGCCTTTACGTTTTACTTACCACCTCGTTTTATATACAGAAGTTAAATAACCTTGCCTATGTAAACTTACCAGTCTTATCCTTTATTATTACTTTTTTTTCTTCATGATTTCTCTGTTTTGAAAGAAACCTCCCTCGTCTTAGGGGAAACTTTTTTTTTTTTAGAGATTTTATTTATTTATTTGACAGAGATAGAGACAGCCAGCGAGAGAGAGAGCACAAGCAGGGGGAGTGGGAGAGGAAGAAGCAGGCTCATAGCGGAGGAGCCTGATGTGGGGCTCGATCCCATAACGCCGGGATCACGCCCTGAGCTGAAGGCAGATGCTTAACCGCTGTGCCACCCAGGCGCCCCCTAGGGGAAACTTCTTTTGTATTTTTTTCAAGTTTTACTTTTGTGGTTTATAACATTTATTAAAATTAATATTCTTGAAATTTATTTTGGTATGTGGTGTGTGGTAGGGATCTTTTAATTTTTTTTAAAATAATGTTCAGTTGACTCAACATATTTATAGAGAAATCAGTCCTTTTCATTTTATTTTGGAATGCCAGTCTCTCAAGATGCTGGACGTGTTCTGAGATTTTGGTCTGTTCAGCAGTATCTGTTCTTGTACATTGTTTTATTAGGTGCTGTTTTTGTAAGTAATTTGTTGATGCACACATGTTATTCCTTTTTATTTTTATTTTTTAGGGACATCTTTTAGTTTTTCTCATTTAGTTATTATTCCTTTGGATAAACTTTGAAACTGTTTGGTCAAGTCAAGGAAAGTATCTCTCCATCCACCAAAGGAGGACACCATCTCCCACCCTAGGGGTGCCCTTGTGAGCTGTACGACATCACACGTGCCTTGCGTTCCTCAGGGAAGAGTGCTGGTACGAGGGGCTTGGTTGCCTTGATGAGACCGTCAGCCTGTAGCCATAGAATTAGCCCTATTTGGAAGCAAACATTGCTTTACCACCTGCCTGGAATGGCTTGGTTTTTAGTGGCTCTGTTGTATCGGTAATGATTCTACAGCTTGTCCCACAGAGAAGCTGTGTGGGGTAGGCAGCTACGGAGGCCTGATAATGAGTCTTGCTTGCCGCTGCCTCGTAGGGTGGCCTTGGTCAGGTCACTTTTCTGAACCTCAGTTTCCTTATCAATAAAATGGGGATCAGTATGGCCCTGTGTCTGATGGGCTTGAGGAGCAAATGATAGAAGGTGCCCCTTGCCCACCTGGGATCCACCTGCCCTTCTGGCTGCTGCTTCTTGGTCTCCTTTTCTGGGGCCGTCTTAGCTGTGACCTTCCGCTCTCGGAAGTCCGCACACTTCTGCGCTTGCTCCCTGGGGCATCTCCCCGGTCTCCCCGTGCTTCCACACAAGTTACGTGGAAGTTCCGTCACCAGCCCCAGGCTCCACCAGCCCCGCTCAGCGTCTGCACCTGCGTGTCAGCACCTCAGACTTAGCCTGGGCAGCCCTTGGCTCCTCCTCTGTCCAAGGCCTGCGTCTCCTGCGGGCCAGGGGTCACCAAACTTGGGGAAAATGTAGTAAATATTTGAGATTTTGAGTGCCACGTAGGGTTCTTGCTGTATCTTCTTCTTTTTGATTTGTTTTGTTTTCTTCCCATAAACCTTGAAAAATGTAAAAGCTATTCTGAACTCCCAGCTGTAGAGAAACAGGCTGGATTTGACCCTGGGGGGGCCACAGTTGGCTGACCTGTCCCGTCCCTGTGTCTCCTTGGCGGTCGCTTGGGTCAGAAACCTCAGGTCATTCTTGACTGTCTCGTTCACACCCTTCCCATGGCCCGTTAGCACCTTCTGTGTGTTCTCCCTTAGTTTTCCCTTCCCAGCACCCTTGTAGGGTGTCATTTGGCCATGTCGCTGTCACCTCGTGCCTCCTTTCTTGCTGTAGCCACCTGATGCGCTCCCTGCTTCTGGCCTCACCCCCACAGTCAGCTCCCAGACAGCGGCTGAGTGAGAGCCTCCCTCTCACCCCTCTGTCTTCACCCTCCTCAGCTCTACTCTCCCTTGACTGTCTCCTTTCTGGACGCATCCATCTCCTTTCTGTTCTCATGCGTGCCGGGTCCATGCCCTTCTCTGTTTCTCCTTAGACTTCTCTGTCCCTGATGTGCATTATAATTTCCTTGTTCATGACTTTCCGAGTCTTGCACTCGACTGTAAGCTCCTCAAGCAGGGACCTTTGACCTGCTACATTTGCTTTGTTTTGTATCCCTGGCACCTAAAACAATGCCTGGATTATAGTAGGTGCTCAATAAATGTTCGTTGGTTGAATGAGTGAAAAAAATGTGAAGTGCTTTGCAGACAGTGGTTGGGATGTAGAAGCACTTGAAAAGTGCCAATTATTTCCCCATCTCGTCTCTTAGTTGTATTACATCAAGTGCTTGTGAATTGGATGTTTTAAAATATGGTAGAGGAACTTACTATTAAATGAATCTTCTTGCTCTCAATTAAGTAAAAAGGAACTGAGTAATTACCCTCTCCTTTTACCTGCTTTCAAATCCATTTTTTCACATTTATGGGCTCCTTGAAAGTGCTATGTCCCTATTTATTCATTCTTGTTTCCCAGAGGAGCTCGTTACTGTGCCTTAGAAGGGAGAGGTCGAGATGGGCACAGGTTTCAGTTCAAAAGGTTTGCCAGTCAGTATGTACAAGGAGACAATGATCTGTAAAGGGGCTGATTAGACGCTTTGCATGTGTGCCAACAGTATGAAAGTATTTCATGCAAAAATCATGCTGTAGCGCATTTTTCCCTTTTGGACTTTAAAGAGGGCCTCCACATGTGTGGTCTAGAGGCTTTCCCAGGATTCCGCTGCCCCCAGCACATGGGGCAGGTGAAATGGTGCAGTGCCTTTCTGTTATGTAATCCATCGAGAATCCCCTAATCATGAAATATAAAAAGCTCTTTGAAGTTCGGTGCTAATTCCTTCAGGTCCCCCCCGCCCCATCCAACCTGCCCTCATACACTTGAGTTAAGTTTTCTGGTAAAACTTACATAGAGGAATTCTCCGAGCTTCAAGCACTCTTGTGTGCGTCATAATTAGACAAGTGGAGAGTCGAGTGTGGAACTTAGGTCTGAGTGGAGGACGTACCGTTTTTCCCCAGGCTCCTTCAGTTTGTACTAAGAGATCCTGTGGCTACACGTGGAACTATTCTAGATGTCAGTGTGGAGTTGTTTTTCTCTGCCTTCCTTGACAAGCAGAGTCCTTGTAGGATAAAGTAGCCCCACTTATCTGTAGTCTCTTTACTTCTAAAAACATGCATTGTAGAACCAGGAGGTTAATCAATGGAAAATGGTATCTGAGCAACCAGCTGGTCGATCCTTCCAAGTTCTTGCACCAGGCTTCAGTGAGCCTGGGCTCTGCATGGCATCCTCATCCCTCTTTCCCTTTGTTCAGCTCACCCTGGAGTCAAGGTGGAGGGACAGGGGTGGTCATGGACACCGTGGGTCTCTTTCCCAGCTGGTGTCTGGGTGACGGGCAGCAGAGGGCAGGCTTATGTCCATGCCACTTTATGGGTGCCCCCTATCTGGGTCCACCTGAAGCTCTTCTTAGGTGTTTATAAACAGTAAGAATAACAACCCATGGTATAAAATGAACCATACAGCTTCCTGAACAGTTCGTTTACACTACCGGACAGATCTGACTGTTGAAGAAAGCTTGGTGACCTAAAACCTCACCAGGGTAGAGCGGTCTCAGTGGCAGGTTGCAGATACCTGGCCTGGCATCTTTAACCTCAGTCCACTTGGGGTGCCATGCCCTTTCCCATTATTTTCTCTGGCTCTGGGCCGCCTTCTCTTCTTTTCCATGCTTGATGCTGATGCATTCCTCCTTGTATCAAAACTGATGTGTTAATTACAGAGAACCGTCCGTCTCTTGAGTCTGCTGTTGCCTGAAGTTCAGCCCTTAAAGCACAGAGGCTTCTTCAACTGTATTTTTACTGCTGTCGCTATTTCTGTACTGATTTGCCATTGTACAAGTCGCTGCAGATGCGAGAGCCGTGGAGGTGGGGCTCCCTAAACCGCCAGCTGCAACACGTGTTATGCTTCCTGCGGGGAGCTTTTCTTACCTTCGGCAGCACACCCCAGTGTGCCGGGCCGCGTGGAGAGGTGGTAGGGCAGACCCAGGTTGGAACTACTGCCTGCCTGTATGACCTTGAACCCGTGCTTCGTCTTTCCTGTTCGTTTCCCATGGCCGCTGTTAATGACCACATGTTTAGTGGCTAAAATCAACACAGATTTATGACGTGACAGCTCCGCAGCTCAGAAATCTAAAATCAGGTTGTCAGCATGGCTGCATTCTTTCCGGAGGCCCTAGGGGGGAATCTCTTTCTGGCCTTTCTAGCTTCTAGAGTCTGCCCGTATCCTCTGGCTCATGAGCCCCTGCCTCTGTGTTCAAAGGCAGCAGCAAGGCCCTTCCGATGTAGCTGTCCCTCTGCTTCCATGATCACATCTCCTTTGTGGCCCTGACCGTCCTGCCTGTCTCCCATAAGGACCCTTACAGGATTTCACTGAAGCCCACCTGGATAATAGAGGATAATCTATCTCAAGATCTTTAACCTGGTCACATCCGCAAAATCCCTCTTGTCACCTAAGGCTCTGGGGACTGGGACCTGGATATCTTTGGGGAGGGCATTACCTACCACAGTGGGGTTGTGGGAAGATTACTTGGGGGTTCATATTGAGTGTGTTCATTCTAAGCATTGGGTGGATGTGCCTGTTCCTCTTGTGGTCAGTGTTTTCATACTCTCAGCAGCTGTGGACACAGCGTAAGGACTGGTGCTCGTAGCATGTAATCTACATCATCTGTCATTTACGAAAGATCCCATTTCTCTTCTCTCTGATATTCTCCCTTTAGGAAGATACAGTGCAAGAGTTAATATTTAAAGAGTATCAGTGTTGAAAAAGGTAAAGTCAGTGTTCTGATAAATTTATTTATACAAAATAATCACCTTTTGCAGTTAAGACTAGATCAACAGTCGTAATAAGATATTTTCACCTTAATGCCTCTAGATATTATTACTAGTAATAGTTCCGATTTATGCAAAATTCTTTAAGTATTTTAGTGCTCTTTCAAGTTTGAGGTATGTATGAAATTTGATTTGGCAAGAGTGATTTAATTTAACAGGTTTTCTTTTCTTTTCTTTTCTTTTCTTTTTAAGATTTTATTTATTTATTCGACAGACATGGAGACAGCCAGCGAGAGAGGGAACACAAGCAGGGTGAGTGGGAGAGGAAGAAGCAGGCTCACAGTGGAGGAGCCTGATGTGGGGCTCGATCCCATAACGCCGGGATCACGCCCTGAGCCAAAGGCAGATGCTTAACCGCTGTGCCACCCAGGCGCCCCAATTTAACAGGTTTTCAAACAAGGTGCCTTAAATCAGAAGGAATTTGTCCTTTGCTGTCTTTCTTTGTGTGCTGATGGACTCCAAAGGCCAGAAGACAAAGGGCATGGTTTTATTTTCACAGGAGGGTTTGAGATTTTTCTACCATCCTACCTCTCCCTAGTTTTATATAGAACTCTATTTAAAGTAACTGAGCAGCTGGAACCGTCCTCAGGGAAGCTCACCAAGCAGATGAGGGTGTAGTAAAGACACAAAGGAAGCTGACAGGTGCTGTGCATTTTTTTCAGGTATATTTTTCTAGTTTTACTGAGATGTAATTGACGTAACATGGTATTAGTGGCTGGTGTACAACATAGTGATTTGGCATAGGGTGTATTGTGAAATGGTCACCGCAGTAAGTTTAGTTAACCTCCATCACAGCCCAGAGTTATAAACTTTTTGGTTATGATTAAGTGTTTTTTAATTTTATTGAATATATTTGACATGTAACATCGCGTAAATTTGAGGTGTACGTCGTGGTAGTTTGCTACCTCCTTATTTCCATTGTAGCGATATTTGTCACGTTTTATTACAGCACAATATTGTTGTCTCTCGTCATTATACTGTGCGCTAGCTCACTGTGCCTTACTTACTACTTGTGGCAAGTTTGAGCCTTTCAACAACATCAGTTTTGATCCCCCAGCCCCCTGGTAACCACCATTTCACTCTGTTTTTTTCAAGTTTGACATTTCAGATTCCACAGGTCCATTCATGTTGCCGCACGTCCAAGATTCTCCTTACTCATGGCTGAATAATATTCCGTGGTTTACATATGCCACTTCTTCATTATCCATTCATCTGTTGATAGCATTTGACTAGTTGCCGTGTCTTAACTATTGTGAATAACGCTGTAATGAACACGGGAGTACAGATAGTTCCTTTGGGTGTGTACCCCGTAGTGGAATTGCTAGGTAGTAAACAGTAGATGGTACGGGAGATCTGTTTTGAATTTTTTGAGGAACCTCCATACTGTTTTGCATAGTGGTTGCACCATTTTACATTCCCACCAACAGAGCACCAGGGTTCCCTTTCCTCCACATCCTCACCAGGGTACCGGCCGTTTTCTAAGGGCTGCTCCCCAGGCTGGGGATCACATGTATCCCGGAGGGCACCCCCGCAACAGCAGCCAGCAGGTGTGGGGTCACTGTTGCTCCCCTCTACTTGGGATGGCCTCCTGCTGGAGCACATGGTGCACAGCAAGGCAGCTGCTCCGCTGGCCCTCCTGCCCTCCCCCTTACACATTCATCTTCCCCCCCACAGCGGAAAGAACTTCAACAGGGAGGGCAGTCCCACATCCCTTGGGGTTGGGGCACCTCTCTCTTCGTCTAACTCAAGGCAGAGTAACAGGGACTTCTGTTCCTTCCTTCTTGCTCCCTCCCTCCCTCCCAATCTGCCCCTCTATCCTAGCATGACAGGGTGAGTAAGACCTGAGGAAAGGGCACATCTCACGATTACTGGACACCAAACCCAGTGCTTTCCTTTCCTATCTGGTGCTACTTGAGTTCGGGCAACGTCCTGTCACCAGGTCCAGCCAGTGCTCCACAGGTCAGAGGTCAGCTTTGTTCCCTCAGCCAGTCAGCTGTGGAACGTGGGCCGAAGAGCTCCCATTAACAGAGAAACAGACTCCTGCCAAGGGAAACTGGAAGATGGAGGGACGAACAGACGTAGTGGAGATGGCCTTTCCACCCCTACCCTCCCATCTTTGAAGGGGGGCTGTACAGGATCACACCTTTGGAGGGAACTAGGAGCCGGTGGTAAAGCATGGTGCTTCCAGAACGAGCCGCTGTGTCTGCTGTGGAAAACCTCCAGCCAGCCTGGCTCTCAGAAAGATGCCGAACTGAACGTCACAGGGGCAGATAATGCTGATGTTATCTGTCTCCTCACCACCTGCAACAGCAGCCATGTAATCTGCAGACTGTGCGGCAACCCTCAGACCTTCTCTTTGAACCTCCCGACACGTCTTTTCTTTCCTGAACTCCTTCGGTGCCTGTTCCTGAGCCCCTTCTGGGGAAGGTAGCCTGTTTTGTTCTTGTGGTAGTGTTTTTCCCCCCTTACCTTTTTAATATTAAAGTATCATACACATGCAGAAATACACAGCCGACTAGGTTGTCACAAAGGGTGGCCACATCCCGGGATAAGACACAGGACATTGCCAGCCCCTCTGAAGTCCGCCTTACCCTCCCCACCAGCCGTCCCCTTTCCTCCTCAAGGTAGCAGCTGCCCGGACCTGAAACACTACCGCTTGATCTTGCCTGTCTTTGAACTTCATATAGTACGTGCTCTTTCGTGTCTGGTTTCTTCCCTTCATTTGGGAGGTTCATCTAGGTTGTTATGATTTTGACCCTTGACATCTGGGCCTCTGGGTCAAATAAGAGTAGCCTCCATAACTGAGCCGCTGCACGCTGTGGCTTGCGGCCGGGAAGACTTTGTCCCTGCAGTTCGCCTTCTTCTCTGCGGCAGTTTCTTAGTCAGCTCGGAGGGCTTTCCTCAAGAGTGTTTCTCCAGAAGGTGGTAGGACTCCACTGTCTGTTGCCCTCCTCGCTGACAGGACTTGGCTCAGAATGACTTCTGACTGTTGGCAAAAGTGAAGTCATGCCCCAGAAGTTGAGAAATGACCACCTCTGAGATGACTCACCACGTCAGGCCACGGTCTTGTCTTCGTGAGGAAGATGGGCGAAGAGGCTGCTCAGAGGGGACGCTGTAAAGCTAGACAGGGCTCGGCGGCACTTTGAAAGGCCGTGAACTCTCTCGAACTTCAGACTCAGGAACCGCTGGTACCATTTTATGGCTCCATGTTGGAAGGTCTGTCTTGTTAATTGTGTGTCGTAGGAGATGGGCTGAACATCCCAGCCTCTCACAGATGGATGCTAATTTATCCAAAGTGCTGTTCTGTTGCACAGAAAACCTTAAAACAATGGTCACAAAGATCTAATCCCTTCCTTACGCGTGCCCACAATTCTGTCACCTAACATAAATTATTCTTTTAAAAATTCTTTTTCGGGGACGCCTGGGTGGCTCAGTCCGTGAAGCGTCTGACTCTTGATCTCAGCTCAGGTCTTGATCTCAGGGTCGTGAGTTCAAGCCCTGCGTTGGGTTCCATGCTGGGCGTGGAGCCTACTTAAAAAAAAAGTCCTTTTCAGTCATTATTCGTGTTCACGTGGGAAGATCAGTAGTTTTAGTTAAAGTATCGGTTTCATTCTTATAGCCTTAAAATTGAGGATTGTGATTGTTCGTTGCTGCAGGGGTCATAGGTTGTGTAATGTCTCACTAAAGTGGGGGGAGATCCGTGAGCTGCGTAACCAGTCCTTTGTTTTTGGACAGTGTCATAGTTTCCGTTTTCTCCTCATTAAAACTTGCTTGCAAGGAGCCCTTTCTTACATATGAACTTCTGCTTCCTTTGAATTAATTCCTTAGGACACATTTCCGGGAGCGGGATGGCTGTTTTGTCTCGGTGGTTGTAATCATGGGTTGCGCTGCCAGCTTGCCGCTTTCAAAAAATTGTGCCAGAAATATGGAAGCATTCCAGCTTCACTCTTTTCACATTTGGTGCCTCCTGTTATTGGAAATGGTCAGTTTCTTGGGTTAATGTATGTTAGATCTTACCATGTTACTATCATTCTTGGTTATTTGATAACTCACAATTGAACAGGTAAATTTCAAAAGTTAAATGGATGGACTGAGGTAATCTCATAAAGCATTTGTGACATTGGCGGTTTCCTTGTGCTCGATGTAAGTGTTTGCTGTCAGTGGACTTCTTTTGATGAATGAAATGAATTAATCGTCTCTTGATGAATTGTTTGTGTCCTGTGTTGATCTGTTTGCTTTCTGGGGTCTTGGTGTCTGATGCGCATGTGCTCAGTGATCCATTCAGCAGCTGTTTGTTGGGACTCTTTCTTCCGTTTGCACTTGACAGAAACTCATTTGAGGTTGCTGAAGCAGAACAGGGGCCTTTGTTATGATGGACCCAGAGGAGCTGCCAGAGAGACTCAAGGTCTGTGTGTGCTTGGTTACTTCTTCCCAGAGTCTTCACTTCCTCTTCATGAGGCTTGGTCTTCCTCATCCTCCCTTCTTAGCTTGACTGTCACTTCCTCACAGAGGCCTGTTTTCGCTCCGTTTCCTCTTGTGGTGCCTGTCGTGGGGAGAGAGGGAGTGTGGCTGAGCAGTCACCCTGTCGGGGCTCTTCTGTAACTCACCGCTAGCCCTGCAGCTAGTGTGCGCTCACTGCTAGACACGGGGACATGGAGTGAGAGGTGTGCCGTCCCTGTCCCCGAAGTACCCACGACCCAGTGAAGACGCCAGATCGACCAGCCAGACGTGAATCGACGAGCCGCTTGGATACAACAGTGGACGATGCAAGAACAGAACAAAAACGTGAAAGCTCCCCCTGTCATGAAGCTAAATGATAAGATAAATCAATAAAGTATGTGGCATAGTACAATCGAGGTATGAAAATATCTCCTCATATTGAGAACCTTGAAATAGGAAAATGAAAATATGAATATGAGACAATTCAATTTCAACACAAAAATGTTACGAGAGGAGGAATTCCAACAATGAATCCGTGAAACGACTATAGTTATAAATGGTATGGTGGTGGGGGGATCTGGGAAGGTCATCCCAGGTCCTGGGAACGGCAGGTACACAGGTCTGGGGGGTGTGTGTGTGTGTGTGTTGTATCCTTGGAGGGGAGTGTGGGGGGGGCAGGGACGTTGCTCGTGAGCTTAGAGAAATAACAGGGAGCCCACCTTTGGGGGTCCTGCCAGCCATTGCAAGGGGTCACAGTTTGCTCTGGTGGAGAGAAGTCCAGAGAGGTTGCTGGGGGCAAGATGAGGAAGGCCTTCTACAGACTCTTTGATATTATAATTACTTGCACTTTATCACTTTCCCCTGTTCTGTTTTTATTTTTTCTGGTTAAGGTATATTATCTTAGGCTGGCTTAATTAGACCCATCCCTGATTGTCCCGGAGAACGCCAGGGAGGTCAAAGACATAGGACTGGAGGGGCACTGCCATAGTGGTTGCGAGTGGCCGTGGTGGAGAAGGGCCTGCATGTGCCCTCAGCCTCATCTCTTCAGGGCTACTTTTCAGGTGTTTGCCACCCACTGTCTGAGTCCGTCCTCGGAGCATGTAGGGGTGACCTCCCTGTGCTTCTAATGAAGCCACCAAGTTGCAGAGAGGAGCAACAACAAGGTGAGCTGGACAGAGCCAGAAAGAACACACTGCCCCTTCCAGTGGCCCTTCTTGGGCACCCCCATCCTGTGTGATGCCCTTTATGGTACCCATACAGCCATTGCTGTTATCAATTCTTTGTTCCCTTTGGGGAATTTGTGTCATACCCTTACCAGCTGAAGGATTGTTACGTGGCTCCGAATGGGAACTTGGGGTCCAAATCCAGGCTCTGCTGCTGGCCACTCCATAACCCAGCACTTGCTCAGGTTCTTGGTCCTAGTTCCTCATCTGTAAGAGGGGTTAGCACTGCCTGCCCCTCCCCCGCCCCCCCGGGCTTGGGCTGCGTGGCCGAGGTCATAGACATCACTTCGGAGCACAGCTGCTGATGGACAGTGGCTCGGTAGGTGAGCGAGCCAGATACGTTGTGTGAAAAATGGATTGACTTTTTACAAAAACTCCCTCTTTTTTTCTTTGTAACCATTCCTTTCTTTTCCTGGGCAGTGGTGTGAGCCAGATCCAGACATCGGATGTGCATTGGCCCGCCCTTTGAGTTCACTCTGGCCTTGGGTAGATGCTACGTCTTCCGGTCCACTGTCCCTGCGGTTCTCAGGAGCGTCTTGATAGAAATTAGCTGATAGTCTCAAAGCATTGCTCTTTCATGATGAGTCATGGATCTCCATTGCATTGTTTTAATTAGGCAGCTAAAGATTATGTCAGGTGCTCTCCCAGGCCTGTTTGATGGGGGCTGTCAGGTTGCTGAAACATTTGTCATATTTATTGCCGGGACTCGGAGGCTTCGGCGGGGGGGTGGCTTCTAGGAGCTATGTTCTTTCTTTGTCTCTTGCAGAGCCCTGGGAATATATCCATAAAAGGCTGACTCTTGATCTCAACCGAGGAGATTCCATTTTTCCATTTCAGAGTACCTTTTTAGCACTTCATCTTTTACTCGCTGAGCAATGTGTATGGGTAATGAGTGAAAATATTTATTAATTTGGAGAATGTCTCTGTCAGCCTGCCTGCCCCTACTAAGGCAGAGAGAACCCAACACCATTTTGCTCAGGCTGCCTGGCACAATGATGGTGGGTTTGTGTGAGTCAGGAATCGGTGGAGAAGTGTGGGTGGCTGAGGTTATCTCCCAAGACATGTAGAAATGTGCAGCCCTGTGTTTGAAAAAAGATGATACTGATAATTAAGAACAGTGTCCCTTGGTGTCTAATTATGACGTGTCTGCCTTACACGTGAAGAAGTTTTCCCCACACTTCAGACTTGCAGAATTCGTAGAATCTAGAATTTGGGGTTCGTTCATTTAGAACAACAAGTTTAATTGTATTACTGTATTTATACTATTACTTCCCTTTTGCTGTTACTGTTGAAAGTGTTATTCATGTAAGATATACACAGTTTCCTTTTTCGTTCCTTGCCCAGTTTGGTTCAGTAAAACGCACAGGATACGTTTGGTGTGAGCCGTGCACTCAGGCGCTGGGGGGTTGGGGATGAATAAGACAGGGTCCCTGGGGGCAGCCCGGGCAGCCCCAGGCTTGTGAACAGGCAGTGGCCATGCTGCAGAGTTGGGCATGGACAGAAGCATGTGGAGAGGGTCTGTGGGAGCACACGGGGGGCTTACTGAGTCCAGCTGCCAGAGATGTTGCTCAACTTGAGTTGTGAGTTACCGTGAAGACTGGCCAGATGCCAAGAGGCAGTGCACCCCAGGCACGGAAGATGTTAGCAAAGGCTTGGCAGAATGTTGCCAGAACTGAAAAACTTCTGTGTGACAGAGCCTGACATACAGAGGGGAAGGCAAACCGGAAGTCAGAGAGAAGGGTCAAGTGTGGGGAGTTTGCTTCTGCAGGGCCTTCTGTGCCAGGCTCTGGAACTTCCACTTTATTCTGCGGTTGGAGTCATTGGTGGGTGTGCAGGAAGAGCTGTGAGAAAGTTTATGTGTCAGATCATCTGGATAGAAGATAGGACATCTGCATGGATGGATGGGTGATAGACGGAGGGAGGGAGGGCGACAGAGTGGGCAGGTGAGTGGATAAATGGTTATTTGATGGGGAATGGATGGATGGATAGATGGATGGATGGCAGATGGGTGGGAGGGTTACCTGAAGGCAAGGAAGCCAGGTTACAGGCTTTCGCCCTCGTCCAGGAAAGAAATGAGGAGGGCCTAACCCAGTGTGGAGGTATTGATACAGAGGAATAGAGAAATATTTAGGAGGTGAAATCAGGTGTTGAAAAACGGAGATGAGTGCAGTTGGGGTCATGGAGATACTGAGGAAGGCTGACAAGTCTCTGACTTCATGATTGGGTGGGCAAAGAACTGGGAAGGCTAGAGGAGGGACCCATTTGATGGGGAAGATAGTAAGTCCAATTTAATATGTTTGGGTCAACTAGGCAGAGGCCCAGCAATTGGTTGGATACTCAGATCTCAAGATCAGGGAAAGGTAGAGGATGTACAAGACTGAAGAAGGGTGGGAAGGTTTATATTTTGGCGTTAAAGGTTTACAGAAGTCCACAGGGGAAGGTTGTGTGCAAGGATGCTTCAAGAAGGAGAAGAATGGGAGTGTGGGCCAGAGCATTGTGGAATGCTGGTGTATGAAAGCTGTGGATGGGAGAGCAAGCCTCAAGGACACTAGGGATACTGGCCTGTTAGTAGCAGGGTCCAGCAAAATACGGGCTGAGATCCGCCACCGGCTTGGCCTCATGGAGTTCATTGGTTCCCTTGGTGAGAACAGGTTTCCGGTGACAGGAGCCATCAGCCAGTTTTCACTGGGGTTGAGAGTTCATAGGAAGGGAGGCCGCAGGTTGCAGAGGGAGATGACTCTCTCACCCAGCTTGTCTGCGAGGGAAAGATGCGCCAGGCCCATGGGAGGAGCCAGTGTTTCTGTGGTACCATGCGTGGCGGCTGCGCCCCTGGCTCCCTGAGAGGCTCACACCCTTTTAGAAACCGCTTGGTGACCAATGGACTGCCTGCAGAAGTCGGTCGTATCTGTATTTGGTTGCGTGGTGGTGTTAGTGGACGGCTCAGTTGCACTTGTGCTAACCGGGGGGTAAAACGTGTAGTGCGCCCGTTATGTCCAATAATTTGTTTTAACAGATAAATTATGGGCCTGTTCTTCCCGTTAACGAATGTTTGCATGTTGCTAATGCATTCAGCCTCTCAAGCAGCAGTGTTTTCCGTTTCTGTGTAGTTTCTCTCTAGGAGCCACTCAGATCTGGCTTTCACACTCCTGCCAGGGTTAGGCGTTCCCAACACGGATCCTGCTGCCTTGCCGAGCAGACTTCTGCCTTCTCCTGGCTCTCAGGACTGCGCCGTGCTCTTGGGGAGATGCTTGGCAGCCCCTGGAGGGCCAGCCTGCCCCTCTCTAGATCTCATGCTTTGGGTCTCAGAAGGAAGCCCCAGCTGCTCCAGTCTCTGGAGCACCTGGGGTCCCCACCTCTGTGCTCCCCATATGTTCTCCTCCTTCCTCCAGTCAGCTGGCCACACTCTGACCCTTTAGGAGCTTGCTCAAGTGTCCTTCTCCTGGGCCCTCCCCTGGCAGAGCTGGCTGTTCTTCTCCCTCCATGGCGAACCACTTCTGTTGCTACCTGTGGCTGACGGTATCTGGGCGTGGACAGGCCGTTCCCCCAGAGATACCAGACTCCCAAGTGGCCAGGGGCTCGTCATGCACCTGGCTCCACGCCTGGCACTGGATTCACACGCAGGAGCTGTTGGCCTAATGACGCTCACCTTCTCCTCCCTTCTTTGCAGGGAAGCAGTTTAAGTGCACGGTGTGTGACTACACGGCGGCCCAGAAGCCCCAGCTGCTGCGGCACATGGAGCAGCATGCCTCCTTCAAGGTGAGAGAACTCGACACGCGGTGTGCAGGTGCACGTTGGAAGCGCATCGCTTGTCAAAATGAAGGTGTCATTATTTTGGGGTATTCCATTCACTTCCGGGCCGCCTCAGCTAGGATGCATGGAGTCCGAGGTATAGCACGCTTCGTGGCGTGCACTCTCCTTCCAGAAGGGTGGGATTTCTCTATCCTTTGGAAGCCAGGTCCTGGGACCACACGTAACTAGAGAAAAGGTGTGCTCTTACTCTAAAAACCTGGAGGGATGTAGAGGAGGGGATGTGAGCTCTAAGGACAAGTGGGTGTGCTTCCAGATCCCGGACTGCCTCAGGCCCGACCCCTGGTACAACAAGTGTGACGATGCCCAGCCGGAGAGCGGGAGGTGGTGGCCACAGTGCCCGCTGCCCAGCCCGGCACGTAGAAGGGGCTCGGGAGGCGGTGGCTGTCCGTATTCATGTCATAGCTGTGACTGAGGTCTCCTGAATGTGGATGCTAGATACGCACTTGGCTGCCGCTTCTGCTGCCGTTACCGACACTCAGGCCTGTGGTCCAGGGAGCTTGTTTGATAAAAACTTCTGCTCGGTGCTGGCAGCTCAGCCCTTAACATTGTTGCTGCTGCATCTACACATGAAAATGGAAAGCTCGACGCTCTAGAGTGTTTGTTGAAGTCGTGTCCACTGCTCAATCCCAGAGAACTCAGAATGTGGGAGGGGCCGTGGGCTGCCACACTTGCAGGTTGCGTTTATTGAGCACCTACTGTATGCCTGCACTGTGCCAGGACCTTCCCTCCCGTCAGCTCTCCCCTCTCCCCCATGGTAGATCCCATCATCCCTCTCTGACAGATGAAGAACTCAAAACTCAGAGAAGGTACCTGATCCCCTGTTATTCGGCTTGTCTGCCGTGCCCACATCTACAGATTTCAGTCACTGTTGTACTGTTGACCAAACTGTGTTGTCACCACTTTGGAGGGGGTGAGGACTCCCCCGTGGGCAAGCTCTTCTGAGGCTCAGAACAGCTCTGTGAGAGGTGACTTCTCAGGATCTCGCCTCTGGTGGTTAAGAAACCAAATGGCTCAGAGGGTTAAGAGCTAATGTGCTGTAAACATCCAGGAAGGGAGGGAGCCAGAACTGACTTCGCCTCTGAGTCCTAGACGTGGGCTTCTCTCCTCGTGTCTTCTCGTTACTCCTCATGGGCAGAGAGGGGCCCACGGGGAAAACAGAGGGGGCTGCACCTGTTGCTTGGGTCACAGCTTTAGTGTCGCTGCAGCGGACCTGTGTTTCTTTTTTTTTTTTTTTAAAGATTTTATTTATTTATTTGACAGAGAGACAGCCAGCCAGATAGGGAACACAAGCAGGGGGAGTGGGAGAGGAAGAAGCAGGCTCCCAGTGGAGGAGCCTGATATGGGGCTCGATCCCAGAACGCCGGGATCACGCCCTGAGCCCAAGGCAGACGCTTAACGACTGCGCTACCCAGGCGCCCCCCGGACCTGTGTTTCTTAGGTGGGACTCGCGTGTCAGCTCGTGGGAGTGGCGGCGTGTCCGTGGGGAGCGTCTGGAGTGTCGTGATTAAGATGAAGAGCTTTGTCTCGCGTTGCACAGCCGCAGTCTTTGGGGAGCCCAGACTTCGTAGACTAGCGCAGGGAGGGTGCTGGGGAAGAGCGAGCTGAGGCAGCTCTCACTTCATAGATGAGAAAGGAGGACCTGGCCAGGTTCTTTATTGTCCTCCCCATCCCGGAACTGGAACTAGACTTCTCGTTCATTCTTGGGTCTTCAGCATGGAACATCTTCCTTCCCCAGCCAGACACGGCCCAGCAGTCTCTCTGCCCTGAAATCCTCACTGTTCTCTCTCTCACATTTGTGGAATCCTTGACTTGTGTGCAGAGGAAGTGGATTTGGGGATGGTTGGAGCTCAGGTGTCACCCTCGAGTGTAATTCTCGACTGTTTGCTGCCATCATGCAGCTGCCATCCGCTGCTGGGGCCTCGGGAGCTACGGGGTGGAGCTGGCCCTGGGGTCACATCTGCCTCCCCATGGGCACCCTCCCCATCAGGCAGTCCTGCAGCTGGAATGGGAACCACCCAGTCCGACCTTGGCCTCTCCCCTCCTACAGGTCAGGTGCTCTTGTAACACGAGTTAGTGTAAGTAGTGTTTCTCCAGTGACTGGGACCGACAAAGCAAAACGAAGTTGGTTCCTGCCAGCCACCCTCATCCTGACAGGTGAGGACTCTTCTCTTAACTCTCTGTCACTTTTCTGTTACTGCCCTGATACCTCCAGCTCGTAGCTTGAAACTACACAAGTTGTTATTGAATAGTTCAGAATTCCAGCACGGGTCTCACCGAGCTAAAGGCAAGGTGATGGCAGGGCTGTATTCCTTCCAGAGGCTCTAGGAGAAAATCCCTCCCCTGGCCTTTTCTGGCTTCTGGAGGCGGCCTGCTTTCCTTGGCTGTTGGTCCCAGCCCTTCTTTTTCCAAGCCTGCAACTTAGCATCCTGCCTCTCTCTCCTCTGCCTCCCTGCTGCCTTTCACTTGGGAGGACCCTTGTGATTTCACCTGTGGGCGCACTTGGATGTCCCAGGAGAACGTCCTTATCTTAAGGTTGCATGGTTAACAACCTTGACTTTACCTGTAGTCATAACTTCTTTTTGCCGTGTGAGCTTCCAGATACCAGGATGTGGACATCTTTGCAGGGACATCATTCTGCCCACTGCATTCCCCTCTGTTTTCTTCCTTTCATATCTACTCTGTGGCAGAAAATTCTCATCAAAATCTGAAAATACATACTATGCATGCCTCCCACACTCCCTCTGCATATCAGTGGCAAGTATTACTAAGAAATCAAGCCTCTCCGTTTTACTAATCCTACATGAGGCCTCAGAATTGTCACGCAGATACTACTAATCTATTGCAGTTGGCTTGCAAGAGGAAACCAGTTTGTTTTCCTAGATGCAGATATATAATTTGCAATATATAATTTGTGTCAGGAAACACTGTAATAAGGGCAAACTCTTCTATTGCCTTTTAAAATTACATGTTTTTATTTATTTATTTTAAAAATAAAATTAATACGTGTTCACTCTATAAGATTTGGAAAGTGCCTTTTGTCTCCTTTCTTTCCAGAATTTTTGGATACAATATTTTTTTAGACCTAATTGAGGTCACACTGTAAATGAGCATTTTTGGGTGGAGATTCAAACATCAGTTTTACCACCGATAAAGCTCGATTCGAGAACATAGCTTAAACGAGTGGCCAGATGGTTTGCCAAGAATACTTTGCTTTTGAGTTAGAATAACCTCCCAGTCAAAGGCAGGGCTGGAGAGCCTGCCTGATTTGAGCATTATAAATATAGCTTTTTTTTTTTTTTTAAATCATCATTCCACAAGCATTTTTCCATTTCATGAAAATATACTTACTGTAAAACTACTTTTAATGGCTGCTTGAGGATGAGTGTGTAATTACCCATTCCTCTCATAATCGGACAGCTTGGTGGTTCCCAGTTTTCGCCATTAACAGGTGACTCTGCGATGGACATCTTCATGCCAAAATCCTAATACCGAAAGGACTGTAAAACACGGGGTGAAGTCCTCCAGACCACGGCGAATTCACAGGCAGTGAAGGTGTTCCACGCGTCTCTTGCAGCTGTAATTAAAATGCGTTCGTCGGGTGGAACCGACACGATCAGTCTTGAGCAAGTGCCAGGGAACGTGCACCAGAGGAGCTGTCGTGGGGCCAGGGGCCTCCAAACCGAATGGGCTTGTTCCCTCCCTCTGGCTGCCCAACTCCGCTTTCTCGCAGACCAGTATGCTCACACGCCGCTCAGTGAGGCAATGTGATCGCAGGCGGGAGTCACCTCACACGGTTTTCTCTCTCTCTGTTGGGCTCCTTTGACCCCACAGCTCTGTTGATAGGATTGTTCTCAATTATGGGGCTGGGTGTCTCCGTGGTAGTCTCCCTACACATTGATACATGGTGGCTTTATTTCACTGAAAACATTTTTTTTTTTTAAATCATTCTTAGTGCGTATAAATTCCAGTGGATTTCCCAGGTATCTATCCCCCATCTTCCGTCAATAACAGCGTCGTCTTTAACCATAGTGTGTTATCATAACTGGAAAATTGACTTTGGTACCCTACAGTGAACTAAACCATGGGCTTTCGTTGGATTTTGCCAGTCTTACCTCTTTTTGTGGTTTGTTTTAAATTAATAAGGTATTTTTAAAGCGGTTTTCAGTTCATGGTGAAATTGAGAGGAAAGCACAGATGCCTCCACTATATTGTCTGGCCGTGCCTCCCCCCCCCCCCATTGTCACCATCCCCACCAGAGCAGCCCATTTGTCACAGTCGAGACTATACTGGCACGTCACACTCACCTGAGGCCGCAGTCTGCAGTAGGGCTCCGTGTTGGTGTTCTGCCTTCTGTGGGTTTGACAGAGTATCACGACACGTATCCACCGTTACGGTTATCACGCAGAGCCGTCTCACTGCCTTGAAAGCCCTCTGCGCTTCACCCTTCATCCCTCCCTCCCCCGTCTCCCCTGGCAACCACGAATCCTCCTACTGTCTACATAGCTTCACCTTTTCCAGAATGTCCTGGAGTTGGAATCATGCAGCACGTAGCCTTTTCAGATTGGCTTCTCTCACTTAGTGATACACATTTAAGGTTCCTCCATGTCTTTTCATGACTTGCTAGTGCATTGGTTTTTAGTGCTGAATAATATTCCATTATCTGGATGTGCCACGGTTTATGTATCCATTCACCTACTGGAGGACATCTTGGTTGCTTCTGAAATTTTGGCAATTATGAATAAAGCTGCTTAAACACTGTGTGCAGGTTTTTGTCTCGAGCTAAGCTCCCAACTCCTTTAGGTGAATACTAAGGAGTGTGATTGCCCGATTGTATGGTAGGGGTCTGTTTAGCTCTGCAGGAAACTGCCACACTGTCTTCCAGAGTGGCCGTACCATTCTTCATCCCCACTGGCAATGCATGAGAGTTCCTGTTGCTCCATGTCCTCACCAGCATTTGGTGTTGTCAGTGTTCTGGATTTGGGTCATTCTCATAGGTGAGAGATGATACTCATCCTTGCTTGAATTGTATTTCCCTGATGACATAATCTGTGGAACATCTTTCATTTGCCTGCTTATCATCTGTGTATCTTCTTTAGTGATGTGTCTATTCACGCTTTTTCCTTTTTTTTTTTTAATTCATTTTCTCAACTTTTTGTTGAGTTTTAAGAGTTCTTTATGTACTTTGGATAACGGTCCTTTATCAGATACATCTTTGCAAATATTTTCTCCCAGTCTGCAGCTTATCTCTTCATTGTCTTGAATAACTTTATTTATTTATTTATTTTTAAGATTTTATTTATTTGACAGAGATAGAGACAGCCAGCAAGAGAGGGAACACAAGCAGGGGGAGTGGGAGAGGAAGAAGCAGGCTCATAGCAGAGGAGCCCGATGTGGGGCTTGATCCCACAACGCCGGGACCACGCCCTGAGCCGAAGGCAGACGCCTAACCGCTGTGCCACCCAGGCGCCCCTGAATAACTTTATTTTTAAATAAAGTTCTATCTTTTCATTTAAAGGGATACTGGAATTCTTATGCTACTGGTTTTTTAACATTTGCCTTATTTTATGAATGACTGTCTCATTTTAAAAATAAACTGCTCCTGGTATCCCAATTGAAAAATAGGTAAAGAGAACAGGTCACGGAGAAGAGAATAGCTCTTGGGATGGGATAAGGTGCCTCACCTCACGGATAATTAAAAAAAAAAATAACGGGAAAGTACGCTGAGGTACCGGTTTTTGCTTATCGGTTAGTAAACATTTACAAGTTTGATAGCATAGTCCGTTGATAAGGCTGCATGAGAGCCGTTCTGTATCCTAACATTGGGAGTGTAAATGGTCCCAGGCCCTGGGGGGGGGGCAGGTTGGAGAACCTATCCCACTTGCAGGTGCACATGTTGTTTGCCTCAGCGTGCCTCTTACGAGAAGTGATCTTACGGATGCACTTGCTGAGGTCTGAAATGAGGACTGTGCAACATTATTCGTTGGAAACGATGGAAATGTTTTTGGATAGAGTAAGGCTTAAATAAACCAGGGGGCATCCAAACACCAGTACGCCGTACAGCTACAAAAAAGAGTAAGGAAGCCTTTTACTTACTTTTTTGGAAAGGTATTTGATATATATAATGAAGTGGAAAAAACAAGGTTTAGAACAATAAAGTATACTGCCTTTGAGGTAAGAAAGGGCAAAGATATATATGTATGTATTTATGCCTGCTTTAAAGCCTCTTGAAACATACACACAAAATAAACAAATGGAATGGTTGGGCAGTGAGGGCTGGGACTGAGTAGATAGGAGGCCGGGGTTTGGAGTGAGACCTTTCTCAGTGTCTCATTTTGAAATGGGTGAACTGAATGTTTTTACCTCTTCAGTAAATTTAAGCAAAAAGCAAAACTGTAAATAAAAATGGTATTTTAGAAACTACCCAATGTCAAAGCAGAATGTAAGCTTGTTCATCATCTCTGACGTTGTCCCAGGAAAGCAGTGACAAATTGCTCTTTGAAGTTCATTGGGATTCTGTTTTGCACTTGAAAATCTGAGAGCAATGAGGTCTTGCAGAAAAACACAGAATTTAGAACCAGATAGACTCGGGTTCAAATCCTGACTGTGCCACTTGTAGTCTGTTTAATTTAGCTTCTTTATATAATTTTATTGTCTTTAAAATGCTGATTGTAATATCTTTCTCTGGTGTTGGAGATACTGAAGGTGATACCATTTGTATGAGCAGTGGGTATGGTACATGGTAGATGATCAAAAAATGTTGGCTCTTTTTCTCTTCCTGATCTTTAAAAATGATTCTAGTTTCTAAAAAAAAAAGAGCCTGATCATGGTTTATTTTCTTTTTAGTGAGCTTAAATTTATGTTTGCAAGTCACTCATTCTAAATATTTCCTAGATACTATGTTTTCGTTAGAGGTTGGTGTTATTTTGCTTTCATTGTTGTTATTTATGGTTTACAAGTTGGGCAGATAAGGATCAAAATCTTGATGCCACTACTTACTAACTAGGGGACCTCTGGGAAAATGGGAACAATGATGTCATTATTTCAAAGGCGACTTTCAGAAGGAGGGGTTGATGCGAGGGAGGTGAGCAGATGTAATATGTCCTCATACCTTGGGGCAGACTTGGACCATCAACCCTGTGCTGACCACCCCAAGGGGGAGGTGCTGGATCGCAGCCTTGCTCTTTTGTTAATGGGAGCAGTTCTGGCCTCAGGCCACTCTTCTCACCAGATTGGTTCTTACTCAGCTTCAGAGTCACCTTGAGATCTTAATAAATGTGCATATAATGGGTTCCAAAACCCAGGAGATGCTTTCATGATTTCCTTGAGGCATCCTTGACTCCAGTACATTCCCCTGTGGTTCTGATGCAGGGAGTCCATGGACCATAGTCTGCCAGCATTTTGAACTCTGAAGGAAACGTCCTGAGTCTTTATATTTGAAGTGTGTTCCTGTAAATAGCATATAGCTGGATCTTGTTTGTGCTTGTGTGTGTGTGTGTGTGTGTGCGCACTTGTGCGCGCACAGCCAGTCTGACAATTACTGCCCTTCAATTGGAGTGCTCTTAGTCCATTTACATTTAATATAATTTTGATATGTCTCATTTGAAAAGTACCATCTTGATTATTTTCGGTTCATTTTCTTTTTAGTGTTGCTGTACATGTTACATTATGCATCTGTATTATAACACATTCTTGCTAGCTCCAGATACACTATTTCGTGAACAATGCAAGAACCACGAAACGCTGTCATTCATATTATTTCCCTTCTACCCTTTGTGCTCTTGTAGTCGTATATATAACTTCCATTTGTTATAAACTCAACACAATTTTATTATTTTTTGCTTTATAGAGTCAGTATTTAAATAAATATAAAATATAATTTTTTTAATTATGAAATATATTCACATATATTTTATATATAAAAAAGACATTTTTAATATTTACTTATATGTGTTTTTAAAATGTCTTTTGTATTTGCCTATGTATTTGATCTTTCTGGTGTTCTTTATTTTTTCCTTGCAGGCCTGGGCTTCCATCTGATAAATTTTCCTCCTAGCATTTGTTATATGCAGGTTTGCTGGGGTTAAATTATTTCAGCTTTTGTCTGGAAATTCTTTACTTGTGTAAATTTACTTTACTTTTGATGTGGATTTCTAGGGGGACATCACTCTAACAACGTTGTTCTCTTATGTTTCGTCCTTCGTTATTTCTAATCCTTATCATTTCTCCCTTTGTGTAATGGTCCTTTTTCCTCTGGTTTTCAGCTTTTTCTCTTTCTTTGGTTTGCACCATATTAACATCATTAAGTTTAGGTATGGCTCCCTCGTACTTGCCTTGCTTGGCGTTTGCTGAGCTTTTGGGTCTTGTGGATTGATGCCTTTCATCACGTGTGGACCAGTCTCTTTTCAGTTGTTATCTCTTGAGTATTACTTCTTCTCCATAGGTTTTCTCCTCGTCCTCCAGGACGATACTACGTCATATATTAAACTGTTTGGTATCTCACAGCATTAAAATGATCTCTCTCTCTTTAATTCTTCTTTCTCTTTGTTTCAGTTTATATGACTTCTACTAATCTTTTTTCAAGATTACTTATCCTTCTCCTAACATCAAATCTGCTATTTAGATACTCAGGTGAATTATTCATTTCTGATATATATTTTTTTAATTTCTAGCATTTTCATTTGGTTCCTGTAGTTTTTATATCTCTGCTAAAATTTATCTGGTTACACGTTTTTCATTAGAGCCTTTAACACATTTATCATCACTATTTAAATGTTTATATCTAATAATTTCAATATCTGAGCTATCTGTACATCAGTTTCTGTTTACTTTTTCTTGATTTGGGATTGCATTTTCTTGTTTCTTCGCATGTCTCGTAATTTCTTTTTTTTTTTTTTAAAGATTTTTTATTTATTAATTCGACAGAGATAGAGACAGCCAGCGAGAGAGGGAACACAAGCAGGGAGAGTGGGAGAGGAAGAAGCAGGCTCATAGTGGAGGAGCCTGATGTGGGGCTCGATCTCATAACGCCGGTATCATGCCCTGAGCCGAAGGCAGATGCTTAACTGCTGTGCTACCCAGGCGCCCGCATGTCTCATAATTTCTAACTGAATGCTAGATATTATGGTTAAAAGAACAGTGGAGACTGAGCTACCTAATAATTGGCCATGGGAAACTATGTGCCTCTTTCTGTATCAGACCAGTAGTGTGGTGGACCGTCCAGAGATAACAGGGAGGCCTGACTGCATCCTGTCAAAGGTGTACTTGCAAGCTTGGCCCTTGGCTGGCATCTGGGACCTTGGGCATTGGAGGACTTCCCACAGCCCTCATTGATAAGAGGAGTTTACGTGTCCAGACATGTGGTGTGTGCCGAATATCTGCTTCCTTCTGGGAGTCTGGAGTGTTGATATATGCTAGGTAGAGAGTGTCTATGTGATTAGTTCCAGTAAAACCCTGGCACTGAGCTTCCAGTGAACTTCCCAGGCTGGTACCATTTCACATGTGTTATTACAGCTTGTTGCTGGAGAATTAAGCTGCCCCACGGGGCTCCATTCAGAGAGGCCTCTTGGAAACTTATGCCTGGTTTCCCCTGGACTTCATCCCACATGCCTCTCTCACTTTGTGAATTTTGCTTTGCATTCTTATGCTATGAGGAATTATAGCTGTGCGTTTGACTGTATCCTGGGTCCTATGGGTCCTCCCAGCCAATTGTTGAACCTGGGGGTAGCCTTGGGTTCCCCCAGCACAGGAATGAATAAATCTAATCTGTCACCCAGCTGGATCTGGGCTCTGTTGCAGCTCCAGAGTTGGTTCTCACTGTCTTCAGATGTTTTGAGAAAAGGATCAGGACTTTCCTTTCAGCAAGGCTGGGCATGTGAGTGCAGTGAGACTCCAGAATTCACTGTGTTTCACAGCACAGATGCTGGCTTTCTAAGCCATGTGGGCTCTCTATCAGCTTTGCAGGCTGGCTGCCAGCTTTTTGAGTTTTTGGCACGATCCTGTTTCTCTCCAGCTTTCCGCTCCTTGGGGAGGCTCTCTCCCCTCTCTGCCCAGCCCAGCCTGGGGAGAGCCTTTGTACTTGGTGAAGGTTTTTTGGTGGCAGAGGACTTCCTCTTCCCTCGCTTGCTCTGAGCCAGAAGTCCTTGCTGTCTTGTGCGCAGTGAAGACCCAGGGCCCTGAAGGCTGGGGTGGATTTTCTCTCTCCTTTCCTGCCCTGGCCCCCAGCCTTCAGCCCTGCTTCCTTGTACTTGATGAAGTTCTCCATCTCACAGTGCCAGGGTTGAGAGCAGCCACTGGTCCCTTTCTCCTGAGCAGTGTTTGCTCGTTTCTAGAATTTGGTTCACTTCGGTTTCTTTGTGTACTTAGCAGTCTGGTGGATTTAAAAAGAGATGTGTCATGTTGTTTGTGTGGGAGCAACAGTCCCTTGTGATTTTCTACACCCTCAGTGGAAGCAGCAACACCCCGCCGTGTGATTCTGACAGTGCCTAACAAGTTGCCTACACAAAGTGGGTGCCCCGTAAATGTTCTCTTGACTCCCTCCCCCAGCCACTCTGAACAGGCAGAAATTTGGCTGGAAGTACGGAGCAAGGAGGGTGCTTGAGGCGGCAGACAGCTGCTGTCATGAGTAATCTAAGTGGAGTCAAACTCACTGTGAACTCTGCCAGCTCTCTGGCAAGGGTGTCCTCCACGCAGCATTACTCATGAGTAGGGCCGGGAAGACCTTGGCCTTCACAGACCATTGGAAGTGTGTCGGTGGGAGAAATAACAGCACGCAGCTTCAGTGTAAGCCCCTTACCTTGTAGCATGAGCTCTTCCTGTGTTGACTTTATGCATCATGGCTTTGTGGTTAGACTATCTTAGAATCTAGCCTTGCCACTTACAGCTAGCGTGGCCTTCGGCGAGACACCTAACCTCTGTAACATGGTGATCAAGCAGTGCCTCTTGTCACTGACAGGTTGTGAGTAATAAGTCCTTACTGGAGGGCTCGACACACTGTTCTCACATGTTCGTTCCACCCAGACTTCGTCCGGTTTCTTCCTCTCTCATTTTATGTCAGCATTGTCGTATCTGCACGGTGTTCTCCTATCATGCCTTTGTTCAAGATTCTTGGTGCCTGTGACCTGTTCTGTTTGCCCACGGAGTCATAGTCACCTAATTCCATTGATCTGATACATTCCTTTAACATCCTGCTTGACCACAGAAATACACCACTTAATAGAGAACCTTTTACCAGGTGCATTTTCCGAGTAGAGTGACTAATGCATTTGCCTTTTTCTGACAGAGGGCATGTCTCCTCTGAACAGTGCTGCCCAGCACTGCTGGACTCATCCACACTATCAGAGTCTGACTCCCCTGAACCAGGGGGCCAGCCCGCGCTTCCCCGTGTCCTTCTCTCCCCGGTAGTACTTCCCTCTCTGTTTCATGTTACACGCCACCGGCCCCAGTGCTGGAGGGAGCTTGCACTTCGGGTCTTTGCTGTGTGAGGCTCCAGGTGTACCACGAGATTCCTGACTTCTTTAAAGCAAGTCAAAAATTTGGTGTGTGAATTTGCCAAGTCTGCAAAAAGTGAAAAAAGAAAAAAAATCAGTCTGAAATCAGCAGTTTTCAAAATCTGTGCATTTTGGAAACTATTCATTGTGACTTTACTGCTGACCCTCCTTCTTACTTTAGACTTCTTCATTCCTGAAATAAGGCATATGTTGTTTGACAAATGGCCATGATCGTTCCTCTGCCCTGGCTTTCTAAAGGGGAGGGCTGGCCTTCTCTCTTGTGGCCATAAAATGTTTAGGTGTGTACGAGGATGTTCTTATAAAAAGGAACCAGCCAGATCATCATCTTGAAAAGACACTATTAAATTTAATTTATATTTGATATGTATCTAAAACCAGTTGACTTTAAAAAATTTGTATTAGGAAGCCTGAGGAACGTCTTATCTATTGTCAAATTAAAATTTGTATGAAAGTATTTTCACAAACCTAGTGAGAAATAAGGAAGATTTCAATAGTTGATTTCATTATCATTGATGAGCTTTTCCTAGGTATTTCATCTGGAGCGTGTCATACCACAATTTAACATACAGAATTTTAAGAGACAGGGTAGGTATAAGAAGTACTAAATTGCATCTGAATTTTTGATGCAAAACCTGAAATGTTTACTTATTCCTTTAAACCCCCTTTTCTGTGCACCCACTGTGTGCCAGGTACTCTGCCAGGGGCAGGGGAGTCAGGATGAAGCCAGGCCTCTGTCCAGCTCGCGAGTCTGGGGAGAGCCCTACGTGCATAAAAAGCCACAGTAAGTGTATGAACTGCTATAAGAAGGTTGTGTACTATGTTGTGTGCTGTGAGAACCCAGAAGAGCAGCTAATTATTCCAATTCCATCCTTTTGTAAAAGCATGTTTTATTTGGGTTAATATAGTATTATCCTATCATGTAAAACCTAAGAGCTTTGAACACCTGTAGGAACCAGAAAGTTCTCTGGGTGACTGGTAGCCACAAATCAGAGGGAGTTAGTGTTTGCCCTCGTCACATTCCCGATAACGCTATGGGTCCCAAAGATATTCCTAGTGTATCCACGTGAGGCAGAAACAAATGATGTGTGCAGAAGATACCAGGCGGCCGAGCTCACAGAGTCCATAAGGGGCTTAGATGCTAACTTGGCCAAAGATGGTGTTCGGATGAGGTCAGCCGGGATGTGGCTGTGTAAGGAATTTACTCCCGGTTTCCGGGCGAAACTTCGTGAGCAAGGGAGTGCAAGTAGGGAAATGATCTCAAACAGGCAGAATGTTTAGAACCACACATTTATAAACAGTCCAGATCCATCCTGAGTCTGAAGTTCTCAGTGTCCCTCAGAAAGCCAAGGCATCTGGCACGGAGTGGGGCTTCATGGCTTTATTCCTACTGTAACTTCTCCCGTTACCTGGGAGATGGTTTCATATTCCCAACAGACAGTTCCAGCAGGAGGCTGAATGTTTATCTAGTGCCAGAATAGAGAAGGTGGGTGGACTGGTCCCTTTTATAATCGTTATGTGCTGGGCATTACAGCAGATATTTGATGTATGTTTCCTTATTTTGCCCTCAAAACCCTCTGTAATGTAGGTATTAATAATCCCATTTCACAGATGTGGAAACTGAGGCCTGCGTCTGCTAAGTTACACACTCAAGAGTAATGTAATCAGTAAGTGGTGGAGCTGGGATTTTGATCCCTGCCTCTTGGTAGACAAAGTTGCTCTCCATCCAGGACTCTAACCCTTCTCGTTGTCATCCCAAGCAGAGGGACATTTTCGCCCCCTTGTCCTGTTTCCCCCCTCACTGCTTTGATTATATAAGCCTGTGGTTAACATGTGTAGCCGTCAGAACTCAAGCAAAATCCTTAAGCTGACTGAGCATGAATTTCGCAGGAGGAACATTTCCCAAGTTCAGTGGAAATTACTGAACCACGGGGTAGAGAGGGTAAGGAGTGAAGTGTAGGGTTTCTGTGGGTGGTGTTTGTTTTGCTTTTTAGTTCTTACTTTGCATGAAAGTGAAGAATCTCAGCTTACACTTTTTTTTTGTTGTTTTTTTTTTTGGTTTTGTGTTTTCCTTCAAGTGTGTGTGTGTACATGTTTTTTGAGGAGGAAGATGGGCCACGGCAGGGTGGGAGGTGGTCAGCCAATCATTAAATTGTTGGGGCTGAAGTGTCTGCTAAAAACCTGTGATGCCGTCTTCGGCTTCCTTGTATTTTAGATTTTTTAAGTACTTACGGAAAAAAAATGGAAATTGGATTGTCCTACGTTAAATTAAAATCCCGTCTAATAGTGAGCGGTATATTCTTTGGAAATATTGCATTTTTGACAGCACAAGTGATTACAAACAAATCAATAATCGGAGAACGCTTGGAAGAGTCTTTCAAGCTCTGGCACGAAAAGCAATTAGTGTGGATTGATTTCCTGTTATTTATTGTGATGAGGTAATTGCCTCCACGCGTGCTGTTCTGGAACTTGTGGTACCCCACGGTTTAAAAACATTTATTTTTTTAAATTGTTTAATTTATCTCTGGCCTTATTTTATAACGGAGACGGCTTTGTGCTTCGTCACTGATGTGAAGACCTGGCTTGCTTCTCTCTGGCTCCTTCACCCCAGGCTTGGTTTTGTCCCTGTCGTGGCCGAGCCTGGAACGATGTCCCAGCCTCGTGCGCTCAGGCTCATAAATCCTGAGGAGACAGGGCCGCAGACAGACCCCGAGGCCCCTCTCCTGCACAGGTGGGGGGCGGCCTTGCCTGAGGTTCGCAGTGCGGACCGCGGCGTGGAGTTCCTGGTGGGCTGGCTTGTGCGTCGCCGGTGGGACAGGGGTGGGTGTTGATATTCTCACTCACACCGATAGCACCGCTTTGAAATCTTTGCTGCAAATCTCTTTAGAGCCTGCCGTCAGGACCGTGCATCTGTGGAAGCCTGCTTGCCCCTGGTGCTCCTCGGGATGCAGCCCTTTCCTTTCTGGCGTGTGTCTCTCTGCTTCTGCCCGAGTGTTCCTTTTCCCCCTTGTCTGTCCCCTGTGACTGTCAGTGCATCAGTAGGCTCTTCGTGTGGGTGTCATTTGGGGGCAGTTTACCAGTCCCCACACGTGTTTGTGTTCGCTCCTGAGCGTGGGCTGGAGGAGCTGCTGAGGGAGGGAATATTCCGGATGCGGCTGCTCTTTGGGAGTTTCCCTTATAAGCCTCGCTGTGTGTCTTGTAGTCTTTACAGTCCCAGTCCCTTTTCTTATGAGGACGCATATTTTTCCTTTTCAGTGGCTCCCTTCCCAGCCTCGGGGTGCAGGTGCAGTCTTTGGCGCTGGACCCACCCGGTGTTTCTCTTGCCGCAGGGGGAGGGGCCTGCACGTGGCCCTGCTGAAAGGACTCTCAGAGCAGGCTGTGGGGAACACTTCAGTCTACCAGCCCATGTCCTCATCCAGAACGTTGCAAAAGGGCCACTGGCTTTGCTGGATGGCGCTGTGTGGGTAATGGGACTTGGCAGTTCAGAGATTCTACGTGATGAAATTTCTCGGAGTAGAAAAGCTTCTCATGGGCACGTTTACCACTGAGTGGGGGGCTGAAGGGAGCAGCCTGCCAGAGTTTTTGTTTCTGTGTTTTGTTTTGCGAGTCTGTAGTACCCAGTACTCCTGTGGGTTGTAGCGGGCAACCCGACAGAGATGGAAGGATGTAAGCCAGGGCCCTGAGCTTGGGGAGCTCATGGTTGGCCTGGGGGGTGACACCGACTCCCGTAGGAGGGCGGAGGGCGGAGATTGGCATAACTCAGCTTTCCAGAGTGTGCTCCTTGGAGCACGAGTTCCTGGGGATGCTGTAGGTGTTGTGTGGCGGGGATACGGCATGCAGTGATCCTCACACGTGTTCAACCACAGAACCCTGTCCTCTTCTTGCCCCACTGTGCCTCCCAGCACTTAGGTTTTGTGAAAAACTTGGTAAATACTGGTTATCAGAGAATCCAAAAGTAGAAAAAATGGTACAGTGAACCCTGTGAATATCCGTCCCTCCCGTGGCTTCTGAGCACCCTCAGAGTTACAGCTCAGATCCTTCAGGTGGCTCCGTGTGGCTGCCCCGCCTGGCGCGAGGACCCCTGTCCACCCCGTCCTCCGCACGCAGCCCACCGCTCTCGCTGAGCACACGCCCTGCAGGCCAGCCCTTGCCTGGCCTCACACCTGCTCCCCATGATGCTCTTCTCCCAGACGTCATGCAAGTCTCTCACCTCCTCCCGGGCCAGCTTCACATGCTTTGCTTTGCTCCCTGGTGCTTGATCTGACGGGCTATGTATGACCCGGCTGGGATGCTAGAATGTAAGCTCTGGGAGACACTGTGTTTTAGTTTGTGTTCTCTTCCCAGCATGTAGGGAGCACTTAGTAAATATTTGTTGAGAGACCTGATGACTAAATGAATAAATTCTGTAGAACTTCAGTGCAGCAGATGCGTCCTGGAAGAGAGCTGGGTAAAGGTGGGACTCTGAGCTCCTTCGAAGGCCTTTAGCCACAAAGACACGGGGTTCAACAACTCTTCCATTACTGGGCTGGCCCAGCTTGGGGCTTGGCTTCACTCTGTCCTCCGTTCACTGGGTGGCCTCGAGCCCACAGTGCTTTCCTTCTCTCAGAGCAGCGAGGAGTAGTGAGGTTAAAGAGAGACAGAACACACGTCATTGCTCTCGAAGGGAGATGCTCAGTCCCTGGAAGACCGAGCTTGGTCCCAAGGGCAGAAGATGCTGTAGGCACCCTGCGGGGAGTCAGGCCCTGCGTGATGTGCGGGCTCCGTCAGCCCATCAGGAGCTGTTCTTTTAGCAAAGAGCAGATTTAATTTCTGTAAGTGTATTGTTTTCGAATGTCGGGCGCAGACGGCCTTGCCTCATTATTGTATTATGTTCAAGAAATCTCTCAGTGGAGATTCCTGTCGGTGGGAGTGTGGGTAATCTTTTTCTGGTGTGTTCTCTGGAAATCTATGGAAATGCAGGCATGAGGGCTCTTCAGTAGGCGGTGTTGTGACTCGGTCTAACGCGGAGTTCTGGAGGGAGCAGCAGGTGGCAGGCTCTTCCACGGGCTGTCCACACGGGAGGCTGTGCAGAGCCTGGTCCCTGAGGCAGGAATTTTGGGGAGGCCAGGGGACGGAAAGGTGAGTGGTTTGTGCCACCAGAGCTTGTATGTGCTGGAAATACGACCATGAAAACAGTACCATTTTGTTGATCTTGTGATTGGCAACAAAGCCATTTGCAAAAGTGAAAATGTAAGAGGAAAAGTTGCAGAAACCGTCCGTTCAGTTCATCAGCAGGCAGATGGCCCTGAAAGGGTGCTTGTCTGCAGCAGGCCTGTGGGTAGGGAGCCCGCCGCCCAGAAGAGTGGCTGGCGTATGCGCTTCGGGGCCAGACGGACCTTTGCTCACCCCCTGGGTTTTCCTGGTGACTGACTGTATGTCGTTCCGCAAACCACTTAACCTCCCAGGGCCTCTGCCTCCCTGTCTGGAAGATGAGAAGTGATGTGTCCTCCCAAGGTGCTTGTGAGGCATGTGCTGGAGACCCAGGGACCCCAGTCCTCATCCCCAGTGCATTCGGGCTCCCCTCCTCGCCCCAGACGTCTTCTCTTGCCCCGGATTGTAAACAGGGACATTCTCAAACCCCAAATGCAAGTGTTCAGGCAAAAAAGACTGCTCTCACCTGTCCTTTGAATGAGGCAGTTTGCCCCGAGTGTCTGTGTGGAAAGTCTCAGCAAGTCTCAGCATGTTACTAAACTTCAAGTCCCTTGTCTATAAAACGGAGCTATTAATCTTGCCTTGCAGGTTGTGAGGATTAAATGAGATACAACTTAAAATGCTTATCATGGTATCTGGCACGTGAGACTGTAACAGTATCGATTATTATTATCAGACTACCAGCAACAGCACGGTGACTGGAGTTTGAGCATCTCCACGCTGCTGCCCTTTTTACGTCGCCACTGCTCCTCGCGATAGAACGAGGAACCGTGCCCAAGGCGTGCAGCGCTTTGGCAGTGGAACCCTGGCCGAGCGCAGGTCTCTCTGGCTCCAGAAAGCCCTGCCACTCAAAGGTCATGAGGAAGGTCCTGGGCTGCAGAGCTCTCCACAGCCAATGGTGGGGAAGCATCTGTTGTGACTGTCGCTTTCAAGAAGTAAAATCCAGGCAAGGCCTCTGTTGGAAGAGGCTGTCTAGGCTCGGATTAGATGGAATGCTTCATCCGTCCCAGGTGTAACTGGGATCCTGGGATCCCATACTGCTCGGGGTGGCGAGGTGCTGGCTTGCATTTTGGGGAGTCGATGGCCACCATGGTCATTAATGAGAGCAAACTCCGTCTTCCTGTCGGTTTTCTCCACCGTACAAGTGCTGCCATAAATCTCATAGGTGTCCTGCCACCGAAGCCCAGGGGAGGCTCTTGCGTAATCCAAGACTGTCTCTCCCCTTGTGTCACTTGATTTAAGGCCAGCAGTGCCAGAGTTACACTTAGTATTTCCTTCCAGCCCGTCATCGGGTCTCTAGCGAGACATTCCACCACAGGCTTCTCGCGGGCCGTTTTAGGTCATGGTGGATGTGTCACAACACTGGCCGTGTTCCAGCATCACCGTCCTCACACAGATGAGAGACAGTAAACCTGAAAGCCGCCTTCCGTGACAGGCTGTGAGCGTCGTCCTTCGATTATTCATATGAAGTACGGCTCCCGCTGGTTGGGTGCTGCGTGTCATTCTAGGCACGTTACGTGCGTCATCTGTGATCATCGAAAAGCTTGCGAAGAGAGTCTTTTATGTCGCGTATTTACCCATTTAATCATCCGTTCAGTTTTTACTTTTCCTACTGTGAGATGGAACGTCCGTCCAGAACATGACACACGTGTGAACCTGTGGTGTGACGGATGACTGCGATGTGAGCGCACATGAGCGCACCCCTTCTCCCTTCCAGAGGTGACCACTAGCCTGACTTCTCTGACAGTTACCTTTCTGTTTTCTCTGTGCTTTTACCGTCCGCGTGCGCGTCCCTAAACAACGTAACGTGGCATGGCACGCCTTTGAACTTGATGTTGTATCTCTGTATGGATCTGTATGTGGAATTTATGTTGTTCTGCAGGTTTGATTGTTTTGAACTTGGCTTCTTTGCTGGACATTACGTGGTGAGACTGCTCAGTGTTCTTGGCTGTAGCTCCCCTCCCCCGCCCTGCGGTGTCGCGCTCCACCATGTGATGGGTCCCCTGCTGTGTGGCCTCAGCCTGGCGCTCTCGGCCATTCCACTGCAGGTGGACGCTTGGCTTCTTTCTGGGCCACTACTGCGAGCTCTGCTCCTCTGCGCTGTGTGCACGTGCGCCCCAGTGTCTTTGTCCTCGACATTGTCCATTGTCACCCTGCCTGGAGAGGACTCGCGGGGCCATGGGGCCTTCCGCTGCACCAGGCGATGTCCCGCTGCTTTCCAGAATGGTTGCATCCGGCAGCACCAGCAGCCGGGGGGGGGGGGGGATCCACACCGCACGTGCAAACACTCAGAATCACCAGCCCCGTGGGCACACACTGCCTCCTGCATGTGGTTTCACTTCGTTTACATGGTCGTTAATGAGGTGGAGGCCCTTTTCATGTATTTTTTGGTCCTTTGTGTTTCTTTCTCTTTCTGTCTCTCTCTCTCTCTCTCTTTTTTTGGTATACTGTTCAAATACTTTTCCATTTTCCTGTTGGGTGGTTTTGTTCTTTGTTTTCAGGAATTCTTTGTATACGTTGACTCTTGAGCAGCATGGATTTGAAGTGCATAGTCCCTTACATGCAGATTTTTTTTCAATAAATACATTATTGCAAATGTGTTTTCCTTATGATTTTAAGTTTCTTTTCTCAAGTTAGCTTTACTCTAAGAATACAGTGTATAATACTTAGACACAGTGTGTGTTACTCAGCTTTATGTTATCAGTAAGCCTTCCGGTCAGCATAGGCTGTTAGTAGGTATGCTTTTGGGTAGTCAGCGGTTGTATGTGGATTTTCAGCTGTGTGGGGTTGGCATCTCGGTCACGCATTGTTAAAGGGCCAGCTGTATTTTGGCTGTGGCTATATTTTGGTCACATGTTGTGAATACAATCGCTTGGTCTGTGGTTTTCCCCACTCTTTATAATATCTTTTATTTATTTATTTTTAAAGTTTTTATTTAAGTACTCTCTACACCCAACATGGGGCTTGAACTCACAACCCCAGTATCAAGAGTTGTATCCTCTTCCAATTGAGCCAGCCAGGCACCCCTCTATGTAATGCCTTTTAAGGTTCTTAAGTTTAAGGAGTGCCTGGCTGGCGTAGTTGGTTAAGCATCCGACTCTTGGTTTTGGCTCTGGTCGTGATCGCACGGTCGTGATCTCAAGGGCCTGAGATCCATGTTGAGCTCTGCTCGTACAGCCAAGTCTACTTGAGAGTCTCTCTCCTCCCTCTGCCCCTTCTCCCCATGCACTCTCTCTCTCAAACAGATCTTTAAAAAAATAATCAAGTTCTTAAATTTAACGTCATTTGAAAAAAGGTCTTACCCAGATTTTTAGTTTCTGTTGCTGGGAGGGTTTGCTGGTCTAACCTCACATGAATCACTAACAGAAAGAGGAAGGTGCTTTTCTTTCTCATTCAGCTACACAAGTGTAGTAGGGGGCCCACTGTGCGGGCCCTGCACTGGCTCCAAGGGGGCGCAGATGAGCGTGTCCGGTGTGGGTTCTGCTCTTAAAGGGCCGCAGCCCGTGGGCGGGAGGAGAGGCCAGTAATAGTCACACTGGAGCGGGATCAGCGTCACGGGTTTAGCAGGTGCTGGGTTGGGGGGTGGACAGCGGAGGAGAGGGAGCCCTCCCGCCTTCCTGGGACTTGGGGAAGGTTTCAGAGGTAAAGGTGGAGAGAGTAGCCTGTGAGCTAAGACTTCTGAAGAAGGAGTAGGAACTTGTCTGGTGAACATTTCCCCTCTTATGACCTACAAGATAATGCACAGACATTTTTGGTAACTTGGGAATAAAGAAAATGTTGAACTCATCAAATTTGGCTGAAATCTGTGAAGTGTAGCATTATCTTCTTTCAGAGCAAAGGGGAGGTCTTGTTTTAAGTGGAGAGGGGACGTGTATTTCTTATCATCCCGTGACTCATGCTTTCGGGATCTAGGATTTGAGGCTGTGCTTAGAATGAGTGGATCAGGGGTGCCTGGGTGGCTCAGTCGGTTGAGTGGCTGCCTTTGGCTCAGGTCATAGGGTACTGGGATCAGCCCTGCATCAGGCTCCCTGCGGAGTCTGCTTCTCCCTCTGCCTGCCACTCCCCCTGCATGTGTGCGCTCTCTCTCTGACAAATAAATAAAATCTTAAAAAAAAAAAAAAAGAATCAGTGCCGAATACAAGTGGATTGGCCTGCTCGTTCAGGAAAGTGTGGTTTGCACACACATGTTGTATGACCTGCTACACTAAGCACATCCCCTCTTGTTTTGGTTCATGCAGTATTAGGATCAGTGGGTTCTTTCTCGAGGTTATTGAGAGGAGACAGAGTCTGCCCCAAGACACTCAGGTAGAAGGAGGACAATGACAGAGGACAGAAATGGACGCCTCATAAAACACCCGTAGGGGGACCCACCTGGGTCCCAAACTGGGTGTTACACGCAAGTAATGAATCATGGAACTTTACATCAAAAACTAGGGATGTACTGTATGGTGACTAACATAATATAATAAAAAAATATTATTAAAAAAAAAATAGTTGCCCTGGAGGTTAGCCAAGTAGAGGAAGGCAGCGTGGGAGCGTTGTTAAGGAAGAAGGAGCAGCCCGACAGCATGAGTGGAACCGGAGGAATGAAAAGGTTGGAGCAGCCGACTGTGTTGAAGAGAGGGGGCAGGTGAGGTCCTTGGTGGCTCTGCACGTCTCCCCTCCCCCACAGGCTCTCAGGAGACCTGGAAGGCCCCGGGGGGAGTGATGTAGATACTTGTCCCAGTAATAGACCCATCAGGGACTTGAGTTTGGTCCACAGCTGTGCCGCCTTGGGACGGTCTGTTAGTGGGGTGTTCTGCCCGGAGGGCAGATGGAGAAGGGACCCTGTGCTGTTGGGGCCTTGTGATGCAGGCTGCATGTGGACAGGGTCCTGGTCAGAGAAGTCGCAGGCCCCAGCAGGGAGGTGGCATGGGCTGTTTTAAGTGCAGGTGAAAGCCATTGGGCAGTTTGAGCAGAGACATAAGGCCCGTCTGGTGTACACCTTTAAATGATATTTCTCGGAAAGGGACTACAGAAGGGTCAGCAAGGAGGCCGGGAGACTAGTGCGGGCCATCTGGCCATCCCGGTGGCTGTGGGATTTGGTAGGAGACAAGGTCTCCAGACTCAGGCCTTGAGCCATAGACACTGAGCCCCTGTGCAGGCGCTCGCCTTCCTCATGAGATGCTCTTGGGAAAAAGACAAGCTCAGGGCCTAGGGCCAGTTTTGTTTTGTTTTGTTTTTTAATCTTAACATTTGCATGTTCCTAGTTACTTAAAACATGCATTCTATTCTAGAAATCCTGGAAAACATAGAACTGTATGAAGAAAAGTGAATGATGTATACATAGCCCTCGTCGTGCTCTCTGCTCACTCTTTGGTGTTTCCTTCCGAATTCTCCCGGGCCTGCAGGAATCCGGGACCTGGCAGCCTTCACCATAAAGCACGGGTCTGGAGGGAGTGTTCACGGGTCAGCTCCATTTAAGTAGGCCTGAGCTTCCTCCCTGCAGGCACTGTTCTAGGTGCTGTAGTAACAGTGATCAAAACAGACCGAAAAGCAGCAAAAGAAATTGTGCCCTCCTGCCATTTATATTCTCAGGGAGGGAGTAGACAATAAGCAGAATAAGTAAATTGGTTGTTACATTAGAAGGTAATAAATGCCATAAAAAGCAAACCATTCAAAAGCCGTCAGGGGCGCCAGGGCAGGGAGAGGGGAGACCTCACGGGAACAGTGGCATCGGACTGTGACCTCTGACCACCTGTTGTGTAGAGTGTCAAGGGAGCGTGCACCTGGGAGAGCCTGGGGATGCAGGCAGGTGAGCTTAGTTTTCTGGGGCTCTTTTCTGAGAGTGTATTGGGTGGGAAAAGACCACAGAGTGGTGAGTTCTGACACTGTAGCCTCCCCGCATGGTGGTGGTGATGATGACGGAGCGGACGTTTTGAACACTTGCTCACCATCTGTGTAACCTCTGTGGCCCCCCGCCAGTAATCACGTGCCATCAGTGTTTTCCTGGCCCCAATTTCCGAGGAGGAAACTGAGAAGCCAGAAGTTCGGGTCAGTGCCTGAGGCTGCATGACCAGTGGATGGTGGCCCTCGTGCTGCTAGGAGGTGGCCCCAGCTGTCCCAGCAGCAGCTTTGGTTAGTGATTGGGCCTCACTCAGCCTTGGTTGGTGTTTGGGGACTGTGGTGGTTTTAACTTTCAGCTGAGGGCCCGTGTCAGGAGCCCCTGCTACCCCCTGACCCTCCTTGTGCTCCGAGGGTTTTCTGAAACTGCGTCTTGCCCCTTCGTCCCTGGTTGTGCGGGCCCCGGGAGGGAAGCAGTGAGATTTCAGTGCCCTTGCCCCCTGCGCCCTGGCCTCAAAAAACAAAAATGTAACAGTCTCTTCAGCTTTTCTTCTTTGCCTGTGTAACTAACACTTGATTATTCTTTGTAAATCCTGGGGAGATGGTTTTTTCCTGTTGGTAGTGTTTGCTTTTCATGGTTAATTTTCTGATTTTTTCCTATCATTTTATGCTGTAACCTTTGATTTTGAAAACGATCGCAGCGATAATGAGAGTCGACATTTACAAGGCGCTTGTGGTGGGGGGCCCGCCTCCAGCCTCAGGCCCACCCTGATGCAGCCCTCCGTGAGCAGCCTCCTTGGGAGGGTTTGGGCTGCACAGAGAGGGGGCTTCTCGAGGAGGGAAGGTGGGAAGCACGGTGACACCTGGCAGGAGGCGCTTCTGAGGATGACGGTAGCAAATGTGAACGTACAAACTGATGAAGTACAACGGTCATGAGGTCTGATGTGTCTTATTTCTCAAAGCAGACTCATTCTCTCTCTGTCTCTCTCTCTCTCTGTGTCTCTGTCTCTCTCGTCACTTCACTGAAACCCTGTCAGGTAGGCAGGGAAAGTTTGTTTTCCCATTTCACAGATGTGGAATCAAAAGCAAGGGGTGTTGGGGACTTAGCTGGGGTGTCCCAGCCGGTTAGTGGTGTGTCCAACACCCGAACCTCGGTCTCCCAGCTCCTGGTTCGTTCACGCCTTCCAGCACCACGCTTCTGCCTGTGCGTGATGTAAGCTGCTAGGGCAGGCTCTGTGCTGCCAAGGTGTCCGCATTCCGCTAGGCCGGCCTCCATCAAGCATCGTCTAAACCTTCTTGTACCAATCAGCCCACTTAATAAAGGTCGTAACGATTGTATAATGTTCTCCTGCATTTTGAATCCAAATTCACTTAGATGCCAGTTAGACTTGTGGTTTGTCTCCTTCCTTATCTTGTCTTTGTCTCTATCTCTACATCAACAAGTTAAGGTTAAGAAGTCATGACTTGTGGTCATAGGTTGTGCCCTGCTAGTCATCTGAAACCTTCTTGCGGGCCATTCCCCTTTTCCGTCCTTCCCAGATAGTGGTGGGCCCAACACAAGGGCCAGGTTCACGTCTTGATCCCTGAGCCTTTTGGTGTCGCTGCACGACCGTATGCCATACTTGGTTCCCCAGACCACACACAGCGCCATCTTGCCTGGCAAGGGCCTTCCTGCTTGCCGCGGTTGGAAGCCAGCAGAGCACCCTGCCCTGCCTCCAAAAGGGCATCCTGTGCTTTGCAGTTGGTTACCAGTGTCACAGCCTTGGACATCACCTCTTCACCAGCTTCTCGTCTGTTGTAAAACCTTCCTCTTGATGCTGATGGGAAGTTGGGTTAGCCTCACTTGCTCACTTGCGTACAGTTAGAGGCCTTCTAACCACATTTCTCAGAGCCCGGTTTCACGAGTGAGATAGGACAGCCTGTCATCTCCTATTTGCAGTCTTCCTATTTGAAGAACTAGAACAGTAAATCCTCCCATTGTGAAAAGTGACATAAGTCGGAGAACTCCCTCAACAAATTCAACTGCACTTTCTCTTTCAACTCAGATGGATGATCTTCGGTGCACCTCTAGAGAAAGATTCTCGAAACGTCTTTGAAACATGACCGACCCAAAACCCAGTTTCTGCCCCTTGGCTTCTCTCCTTGACCTGGCCTTTGTGCTTAATTAGCACGTTACTGGGATTCTTCTTGTTATGGCCACTAGTGCCCACTCCCTAAAAGCCTGGTGCCGCAGACCCTTGTTAGGACTTCCCTTAGCAGATTTCTTAGCGCATTTGACTCTGCCGTCCCTCGCTCCATGAAGACATTATTCCCTGGATTCTGTGACTCCACCCACCCCTGATTCCTCTGCTATCACTCTTTCTTGTCCTTCTTCACCAGCTCATCCTCTTGCCTGTCCCCCCATATTCCAGGGCGCTGTTCTCATGCTGCTTCTCTCTCTACTTTACACATCCTCTCCTGACGGTGTGTTCCACCTTAGGGCCTCGGCTAGTCGCCTGTGCTCAGGTCTGTATTTATGGCTCGGAACTTTCCTCTGAGTTAGGACTTCATTCTCTGTTGTCTTTCTGGAAGCACCTGCCTGGATGTCCAGAGTTCTGTGCTCACACCGTCCCCTCTCTCCTTATCCACAGAACTCCCTCCACAGCTGGAACAATGCATTTGTCCTGTGTTGTCCTCGCTGGAGACTTGGGGGTCATCCTGAGGGCACCCACCTTCATCTGCCCACACTGCCCCTCAGTCATCGGGTCTGGCTGGTTTTACCCCCCCCATTTCTCTTAAAGCCTCTCTTCTCTTTCCACTTTCTTGTTCCACTCTTATTTAAGGCCCTATAAAAATATCTGTATTATTTATCCGTGATATATATATGTATGTGTCTATATAAAGATATGTAATCTGTAATCCTGTTTAAGCCTGTATCATAGATGTATCTGCATCTCTTGTCTTCACCACTGCAACAACTAGATAGTTGGTTTCTGCCTCCAGTCTGTTCCTTTCAAATCCACCCTCCATTAACTTCCAGAGTGGGAATTCTAAGTGTGAAGACACCCGGCGGAGACACGTGTCCTGAAGCCATCTTGTTGGCACGTCCCACTGTGATCTGGTGGCTGTCTGCCTCCGTCTTCTCCACCCCCGGCAGTCCCTGCCCAGGAACTGCCCACCTTTCTCCCAGCCCACTGTGGCGCCTCTCATGTGTAGAAACTGGTGGTTAGATCTGGGCTGCCTTAGGTCTGGGAAATCCAAGAATACCACACCGTGCCCCTCCTGATGGAGCTCCCAGAGGAGATAGTTGTTCAGGAAATACTGGCAAATGGGAGATCAGATCACCTCTTTATGGCTGGCTGGGCCTGGGGCCCAAAATCCAATGACCACTGGTCAGGCTGGGAGACTGCGATACTTTTGGTGACTTCCTTAACCGTTCTGCACCACAGTTTCCTCCTCTGTAAGAAGGGGATCTGTCCTGTGGAAGGATAATCATACCTACCGGAGTAGGTGGTTGTGAGACTCCTAGGAATTATTCCACGCAAAACACTGAGAACGACCTGGTCTGTGGTCGCTCTGTGTATGTTAGCTAAAACAGTCGTAAGTATGATGTTTGATTGCATTTCTTAATAGCTCCAGTGTAACACTGAACAGTAGGCGTACTTTGTGGGTGATTCGGTTTATTTTGGCCACAGCAAGAACTTGGATGTTTTGTTTCACACGAACTCCGCTGTTGTAGCTGCTTGTATTTTCTCCTAACTTTTGGGCAGCTTCTGGCCTGAAAGCTTTAATAACTAACATCCCTTCGAAGAGCTAGCGTCCTTTGCTATCTGCCGGCACCTGACTTAGACACCAACCGAGTTTTCTGGTTTAGTTTGCCTAGATAGCATCTCACTCTGCGGTTGACATCTGCATCCCCAAACCCGTGTGAATTCAGAGAATCACAGCTCCCTCTCTCCCGGCGCTGTATGCCCAGGGTGAGAGCACAGTTCCCGACTCACAGGAGCAGGGTGGTAAGTACGAGCTTCACAAATGACATTTCAAGACTTGCAGTATTAACTGTGCAGTCAGACTGTATGTCTGGCCAGCGGCGTAGAGAGGTCATCTGCTCTTTCCTCCGCCTCTGTGCCCAGCCCTGTGACAGTCCCAGCAGAATTCCCTGCTGAAACGTGGCAGCACCTCCTCACAGGTCTTTGTTTTGTGTGAAGGGCCCAGTTGTGGCTCAGTGACCACAGTTGCTGGGAAAAGACCCCGAGCAGAAGTTTTAGTGGTGATTGATTTCACTGAGAGGTTGCAGTGGCCTGAGGCCGTGGAAGGGCCCTGAGGGAAAGAGGCAGGGCGGCGCCCCTCTCTGACCCTCAGTGCTGGCGAGCATCTGAGGGGCTGCTGACCTCCCTGCATCTACCAAAGGCTATGATCACGGGCTGTCGGAGGTTACGGAAGAACGCATCGTCCTCGTGGAGCGAAGATTGGTCAGTCTTTGAAAGCGTCTCTTCCAGCTTTAAGAATTGAAGATTTGGGTACAGATTGGTAGTCAGTCCGTCACAACTGGGCTCACCTGTACATTTTTTGTCCGTCTGCTCACATTTTGGCAGTTTTTCTCCTCACTAGCCATTCTATCGAGGAGCAAGGCCTGGGAATACAAGAGTTGGAACCCTCACAAGGCAGTTGCTCTTCGTGGCCCCAAGAAGCCTGAAATTGTCTCTGGAGCCTGGAGTTAGGTCTGTAGGACCAGGTCTCGCTGTGGTTGCCCCTTCCTCCCTCTTATGCCCACTGACCACTCCGTGCTGGCATTAGAGCATTTTCGATTGTTCTTTTTGATTTCTGTGTAAATGCCAGCGTTCCAAAAATAATTTCATAATATTTGCCTATTTAGGAGATGAAAGCACTTGAAAATGTTTTAGCTTCTGTTTTAACTTTGCAAATAATCACATCCTGGCATTTTAGATGTCTTGTTCTCTGCTCAGTAGATAGATGAGAGAGCCTGGCTAATTTTTGCCTTTGTCCCAGGTCCTTTTGTTTGCTCAGTCCCGTGGGCTGAGCCACAAGGCCGAGTGTGGCATGTGCGGTGTGGCACAGAGCAGCCCGTGACCAGTGGGGTCCCCAGGAAACATTTCAGGCTTTCTCCCGGGATTGACTTCCTGTGTCCTCCTCTCTGAGAACGGCCCTCTTGGGAGTGACAACATTTCCTTTATAGGCCAGGATGGCACCTTTTTGTGTGCTGGTGTGACAGACAGAGGGCCAGGTTTCTCAGGAAGCCTGGACAGGACTCAGTCATTAGTTGAGTAGTAAAAGGAAAAGTCTAGAATGATGCTCAGGTTTCTGCCTTCAGGTGATGAGCCGATTTTGCAGAAAGAGAGTGCGTCTGAAATTATGTATGTTTATTTGGAGGGCCTACAGAGCATCCCTGTAGAGATACCTGGAAGACGGTTGAAAATTCCTGTTTGTGGTTTGGGAGAGATCCCCACTGGCTATCTATCAAGCTGTCAACATGATCATTGGAACCACTGCAGGAGAACGAACAGGGCCAAGGACAGAACCTTGGAGAAAGCCAGCATGTCCCATTGTCCTATCCGAACCCCCTGTACTGTTCTGAGAGCTGCGACCGCCATGGACTGCTCCTTCTTTCCCATTCCTGAGGGCCAGCAAGCTGCTTGTGTTCCCCAGCGGTCCTGAATGCACACCTGGGATTCATGTAACACTCTGCTGGATGGTCGGAGAGCACGTGGTTTAGAGGGCTACCGATACCGTCTTGACTGGGAGTCAGGGCATGGGACATGATTGTGATCCCGGTGTCCATCCATCACTCATCTGATGGCCAGATCTCACTGTGTTCCCCACGGGCCCGAACAGCCACCCCTTTCCTCCCCACCACTCATTCTGAGCCCCCCAAAGCAATGCAAGGTGGCAACAAGGCTGCATAACCCATTGCATCCTTATCTTGAAAGTGCTTGTCCTGCCCAGGTGTAGGGAGTTGGAAATAGATTGACCAGGTGGATTTCCCTAATGGTGGACAGCTGTGGGTGGATACTTGCGCATATGCACGTGCTTGCAGGGAAATCCTGGGGAGGAAATGATTTAGTTAAACAAGTACATAAGGGAATAATTGTGAGGGGAGCTATTTTGAAAGACATTCACTTGAACAACAACAAAAAAAGGAAAATGATAGGTTACCGTATTGCTTTTTTGTTATTTTTCCTTGAACAAGAACTGGAGCAGACAAAATAAGACAAGAAGTGAAAGCAACCAAATTGAGCAGAGGCGCTGCCTGCTCTGGGGGCGTCCTGCACGGTCCCCGCAGAGGCAGGCCTCAGCATCCTGCAGTTGTGTCCCCTCCTCCCCGAGCATATCCTCAGCGGGCGGCCTGCTCCTCACGGGCTTTGGGGACGTCAGACACCCTGGGGTGGGAGATTACCGGAGGAGGACATCGGGGCGAGTTACGCCTTCTTCCTTGGGGGCTCGATCTCCCCCGGGCTCCCCTTCCCTAACCCATCCTCCTTGTCCCTACAGCCTTTCCGCTGTGCCCACTGCCACTACTCCTGTAACATATCCGGCTCTCTGAAGCGGCACTACAACCGGAAGCACCCCAACGAGGAGTACGCCAACGTGGGCACCGGGGAGCTGGCGGCCGACGCGCTCGTCCAGCAAGGTAGGCAGCGTGCCCCTTGGGTGGAGCTGGGACGTCGTACAGCTCGCACCTGATCCCTGGGCCTCTCGTTCATTCTCCACCACCATCGTCGTGCTCCACCTCCCCCACCCCCATTGCGGTGTATCAGCATTCCTTATGGCCTGACTGGAAATCTGAAATGAAAAAAGTCATAATTTACCCACAGATTTTACTACCCGCCCCACAACGTTGAGTATTGCCTTCTGTTCTTTGTCTTTATGTACCTTTTTCAGAAATGAAAGTTCATGGCTAACGTGAACATTTTGTTTTCTTTTGACACATGGCCTCCCTCATTAGAACTCCAAAGGCTTTTTGGGATCTAGCATCAAGTGGCAGGACCCCATTTATTTAGCCATGCTCCTGTTGGACATTGTGGGGTTTCCAGATTTTTCCTTTGTTGTGATTTTAAATAATGCTATAGTAAACGTATTTGTATTGGAGTTTCTTTCTATGATCCAAAAATATTAATGGAGTGCTCAGATTACTTACTCAACCTGAAAAGGATAAACCATTTAGAACATTTAAACTAAAGACGATAGATGAGGGGTGCCTGGGTGGCTCAGTAGGTTGGGCGTCCGACTCTTGATTTCAGCTCAGGTCATGATCTTGGGGTCCTGAGATGGAGCCTTGTATCGGCCTCCACACTGAGGGTTGAGCCTGCTTAAGATTCTCTCTGCCCTTCCCCCTCTTCTCTCTCTCTCTCTCTCTCTCTCTCTCAAAAAAAAGATGAAAACCGCTATTTTTGAAAAATAAGAGAGTTTTTTTTTTTGCTGCCGTTTTCAGTAAATGATCACATAGTCCCACTTGAGAAGGTTTTGCTTATGTGCTGTTGCCAGACAGAGAAGTGCTGTTGTATTTATATCTCCGCTTCACTAATTCAACTAAAAAAACGATTGCCGCATACAGTACAGCAGTTTTTACTACTTCCTGAGTCCTGTGACTCTTTGAAACCAAAGACCATTTTAGAAACCTGCCCCCAGTAAGCATGGACGCGGGACCGTAACTGCGGCAGCTGCGGCGCTCTGAGTTTCCTGGTGCAGCGCGAGGCTCCGCTTGCTGGAATCGCCATGAAATGCATCTTAATGTACAACAAATGAATTGACTGAATCCTTCAGCACTTTCGGTGACAGGGCTGATGTATGGAAATAGACAACAGCATAAAAACTCAGGATAATTTTAGAGCCATTCATCTGGGGTAACGGGGAGTGTGTGCCTTGTGTTTTAATGACCGTTTCCTGGAGACTGGGATGGTGTCTTGGGGGGGCCCTGGCTCGCCTCTGTGCCCTCTTCCCTTAGCTGCGCATTCGGACGAGTTACCTAGCCTCCCCAGCTCAGTCCCTCACCTAAGAATGGAGCTGATCGCGGCCACCTCACATCATGGCGACGGGGTCGAATGAGAGAACACCTGAGTGGCACTCAATACATTTTCATTTTTTTTTTTTCCCTCCTGAAAACGTCTAAGATCTCTAGAGCCATTGCATCCTTTTTGATGACCCCCATCCAGGAATCACAGAGGAGAGAATGAATTGCCTAAGAGTCACCGTAGATCTCTGGAGAAGCAGGCTAGACATTCCTTTTAGGATTCCTTCACACTGTCGGAGTGGATTGGCAGGAAATAGACCTTTACTGTGGCTGTTGGGACAAGCGTGGGGCTCTGATTGATGATCTCATCACTGCTCTCTGCTTCCAGACTTTCATCATTGCCTTGCAGTGCCGAACTGTTGCCTGCCCTATGTTTTCAGTTAGCTTCCTGAGACGGTCATCAGTTGACATTCCTTGACATGGTCTGGGTTTTAATTTTCATCTTCGCGGGGGTGTTTTTGGTCTTCTTTCGTGTGTGTGTGTATGTGTGTGTGTGTATACATACATACATATTTCCAGTGCCCCCTTCAGGAGACGTATTGAGGAAGGAAACAACTACACGTCTTTCAGCTCATAAGAGACATCGCACCATTGTGTTATGGCAGGAGGCTAGTTTCTGAAATCAGATAGCTGTTTGTATGAACGCAGCTTAGGAATCTTAAGAGCACGGAGCTCACACTGTTTCCCTGTCTGGAAGAGGGAAGGAGAATGGGGGGGCAAAGTGGGATGGATACAGTTACTGTGTTTGGAATGCTGGGTCCTCAGGAACCACTGGAATTCTTCCTTTTCTTTTGATTAGTTTCAAGTTATTTCTCCCCCCTCTTGGTTTTGTGTTTCTCTTCTCATCAAAAAATATCTTCACGGGACTTTATAATTTGTTGTTTTGATATAGAAGAACATGTGTTGGAATAACGTAATAACAAACGGTGAACAAAATGTAGATTTGGAGAACATTCTCCAAATGATGCTGTAGCTTCCCCACGCCAAGTGCAAGAACTCCTTGTCCATCAGCCGTAGTAAGTGGTGTCACCTGGGACACAGGCCAAGCCATCAGTTGTGGACAGACGTTCTCCTACCCACAATGCTCAGGGATTTGAGAAGGATGTCAGTACACAGTGCTGTGTGGGAGGTAGGGAAGGGGGCCTAAAAGGCCAAGATGTTTCTGTTCCTTGTAGGTCTCTGAGGGAAGGTACCATGGTGTTCTCCATGGAGTCTGCGTTAGGTTCAGTGGGCTCCAGAAGCCCCTTGGAATGGCAGCGGCTCAGGCATCCACCCACAGTGTTCTGTAAATGTTTACCTCCCACGAGCAGGGAGAGGGAACCTGACTGACAGCGTTTGCCAGTTTCTGTGGTGGAGGTATTTCTGCTATGGCCCATTTTAAGCTACCAGTGTGATGTCACTCACTGGGAAGAGGTGTACAGAGCCGGCTTGAGAGCTGGTTGAAGCCTGCTGCAGCCCACTTCTGGTCCTCAGGGCACAGGGTTGACAACGCCAGCAATGTGTCCCCCTGGGCCCCTTCAGGATGCACCAATTCTCTGAGAACTCCGGTGCTTTCTGGTAATTAGACGTGTCCTGAATGCCATGTACTTGTTGTATTCCCTGGTTGTATTGGGTGTACTTCTGATCATTGGAAGGCAGGTTAGACAGTCTCTTACTCGTTTTCTTAGCCCATCACTTTTCATTAATATGGATTGGAGGCATTTTCCCACACACACACATTTTCATGTTGTATTGCTGCAGTGGGCCTGCCCATTTTTCCTCTTGAAATATGCCTGATGAAGCTAGTTCACTAGATCACAGGTTGAGAGGCGTCAGATTCTTCGGTGCTAAGCCTCAGAAATTATTAGCTCACTCCTAGAGCTCACAGCAGGATAGAGATGGGACTTAGCAGGCTGCTCGTTTTCCAGTGACCTCAAAGTGGTCCTTCAAGTCACTCCAGATTATTGGCGTGAGCGCAGGGATGGGAGTCAGATGGACCTGGAGCCGGGGTGTGTCTGAACACTGTGGTCCTGGGATGACTTCCTTAACTTTTCTGAACGTTGGCGTTCCACATCTTCGCAGAGGAGGGGTTCCTACCTGCCCGGCAGCAGCCGCAGAGATTAGATATTATTCTCTAGGGTCCCCGACTGTGCCTGACACGTGGCACTTAATAAATGGCTCAGATTTACTATCCTGTTTATTCCCATGTTCCCTCCTCACCATATATCTGTTGTGCTCAGCATTGTGCTGGACACTGGGATATGGTGGCATTTATCGCTGGTGTGGCCTGGGCTGGGGACGCTCCTCCAAGGCTCCATATTCTGACTGTAACAGAACAGGTGCGTTCCAGCCAACAGTACCCACCTTGCTCACGGGAGGAGAATTTGACGCTTCTCCTCGGTGCTGACCCTTCTCCCAGCCCCCACAGTTAGAGGGTCATTGAGGCAGGGGTGGTGGTTGGATGGGAAGCAGTGAGAGGAGAGGGCTCAGGGAGAAGACTTTGTGGCAACTACTAAAATCTTTGTATCATTTTGGGGCCCCTGGGTGTCTCAGTCGGTTAGGCGTCTGCCTTCGGCTCAGGTCATAATCCCAGGGTTCTGGGATCGAGTCCCACATTGGGCTCTGTGCTCAGCGGGGAGCCTGCTTCTCCCTCTCCCTCTGCCACTCCCCCTGATTATGCTCGCTCTCTTTCTGACTCAAATAAATAAATAAAAAAAAATAAAATCTTTGTGTTATTTTGAACTACCATATGAGAAGAACGTAAATGTGTGTACACGTGCCTTTTGGATGTGTATCCGTATGTTACCTTTTCACACCAAATTCAGGGATAATAGCATAGAAGGAAATCCAGAAACTGTCAGCTAACAAAAAGTCATTTATCTGATTCTGGGACATTTTAATTTTAAAATTGTCTTTATTAGGGCCCAGATTCCATACATTCCTGGCAGATGCTTCCAGTGATGTGATGTCATCATGTGTGTTATTGGTTGTTATGTGTTAATTTCTCTCACAGAGGCCCTGTGAGGTTGACATCATCATTCCTGGTTTTTGCCTTTTTTTTTTAAGATTGATTTATTTATTTTAGAGCGAGAGAGTGTGAGCAAGAGAGCCACAGGCGCAGGTGGGGGGAGGGGCAGAGGGAGAGGGAGAGAATCCCAAGCCAGCTCCCCGCTGAGTGTGGAGCCCAGTGTGACGGTTGATCCCAGAACCCTGAGATCTTGACCTGAGCTGAAATCAAGAGCTGGATGCTGCCCCCCCCCCCAAGGTGCCCTCATCCTTCCCATTTTAAAGTAAGGAAACGTGGGGGTGGGGGATGACCAGCCCAGGCCACAGAGTGAGCAGGCGGCTGGGCCACACCCAGCTCTGGATTCAGAGTCTGGATTCTGCTGCTGGGCCAGTACCCCCTGAAGTTTGTCTCAGGTGTGCACTCGAGGAGGAGAGAGAGGAGGAAGCGGCATGGCTCTGTTCTGGCACAGCGATTGGTTTGCATTTGCTAGTGGTCACAGGATGCTGTGTTGAAAGGTCAGACACTCGGGGTGCTATTGACTTTTCTTATTTGTCTCCAGGTCTAGTTGCTGGTCTGACGCAGGGCTAACTCTGGGACCTGTCTCTCTTTCAGTGTTTCCTGTGGCTGTCTAGAGGATCTCAGATGCCGAGATTTGGGGGAGTGTGGGAAGGGAGCAGGAGGGATGTTGGACACTTGCTTAAGCTCTTGTTTCCCTAGCAGTCCTCGCTGGGATTTGGGACACCAGTCTGGCTAATAGTAAAATGCACTTCGTTTTCCCTCTGCTGTTTTCCCCTTTCACTGTTTTTCCTGGAGGTCTTCCGGGAAGCGGGGCTGGGGTTTGAGAGAGGTTCAGATGCTGTCTGACAGCATGCCATGTGACCGGGGGCCCTCTGCCTAGTGCTTGCACGGGATTAAGATTCTGATCCTGAGCGCATTTCCTGCTTCTGAGCGGGGGCTCTGGCCGAGTCCCAGGACAGGCACTGAATTAAGAGACAAGAAGGAGTGAGAATGTTCACAAAGTCCGATTCCACATTTTACTTCTGAATATTGTATAATCCAATTGCTCTGTATCCACCTTCCTTTGATAATTGAGCTCCTTCCTTCCACTTACTGTTTCGTGCCTGTGTTAGTCTCTTACCGCAGCTGTAACAAATGACCAGGGGCTTGGCAGTGGTTTAAACCACACAGATTCATTATCTTATGGTTCTGAAGGTCACATGTCCAAGGTAGGTCTCAGAGGCTAAAGTCAAATTTGCCAACAAATCTGTATTCCTTCCAGCGTCGCCAGGGGACACGCTGTTGTCCTGCCTTGTCCAGCCTCCAGAGGCTGCCCACGTGCCTCGCCTGGAGCCTCTTCCTTTGCCCATCCTCACGGCTGCCAGTGGCTGTGGGTCTCCTGTTGCTTCTCTGTGACCTGTCTTCTGCTGCCTCTTTGTAAGGACGCTTGTGATTACAGTAGGCCTGCCTGGACAATCCAGAATAATCTCCCCGTCTCAAGGTCCTCGATGAATCACAGCTGTCAAGTCCCTTCTTACCGTGAGAAGTAACCTCCCCTGTTACGGGGATCTGGATCGAATACCTTTTTCTGTGTTTATTTACTTTCCTTTATAATAAACCCCCCACATACTGTCTTTGTTGTTTACTCATGCACATCCCATTCCCCAGGGTCAGCTCCTGGAGGCCGGGATCCCCACCTAATTCAGTAGGGCCCAGTCCCAATTTACAAACGGATCCCCACTGCTTTTTTCCCCCAGTGTTACTAAGGTGTCATTCACAAAGCTGTAAGGTATTTAGACTCTCATCCTCTAGTCAGCTAATACGTCTGTCACCTCACACATTAATCCTTTCGCTCTTGTTGAGAACGTTTTAAGTCTGCTCCCCTCGCGAACTTCAGTTATCAACAGTTGTCACCGTGTTTCGCGGTACCCCTCAGACCTTATTCATCTTATAACCGCAAGTGTATACTCTTTACCCATCTCTCCCTACTTCTCCTGTCCCCTACTGGCAACCACTTTTCTACTCCGTTTCTATGAGCTTGACTGTTTTTTTGATTCCCCATGTAGGTGATACCATGCAGTGTTTGTCTTCTCTGCCTGACTTAACTTCACTTAGCATAATGCCGCTGGGTCCGTCCATGTTGTTGAAAATGGCAGGGTTTCCTTCCTTTTCATGGCTTACTAATATTCCTCTGTGTGTGTGTGTGTGTGTGTGTGTGTATACACACACACCATGTCTTCTTTATCCAGTCATCTATTGGTGGACACTGAGGTTGTTTCCATATCTTGGCTGTTGTGAATCACAGTGCAGTGAACATGGGAATACAGATATTGCTGTGAATTTCTGTTTTCATTTCCTTTCGGTATAAACCTGGCAGTGGGATGGCTGTATCATATGATGGTTGTACTTTTAATTTTTTGAGGAGCCTCCATACTGTTTGCCACAGTGGCTACCCCAATTTACATTCCCACCAACAGTGTACAAGGGTCGTCCCTTTTCTCCAACATGTGAGTATATTTGGGGGTCCATTATTCTGCCTACTGGAGTGCCTTTTTTTTTTTTCTTAAGATTTTATTTGTTTATTTGACAGAGAGAGAAAGAGAGAGCACAGGCAGGGGGAGTAGCCGAGGCAGAGGGAGAAGCAGGCTCCTCGCTGAGCAGGGACGCCAAAGCGGGGCTCGATCCCAGGACCCTGAGATCATGACCCCAGCCTAAGGCAGATGCTGAATCGACTGAGCCACCCCGGCGCCCCCGGGGTGCCTCTTTTAAACATATGATGAGCTTTAACATTTTCCCCTAGAGAAAACAAAGCCCTTAGAGTTTTAGGAAATGGCTCATGGGTCACACGAGCAAGTGCCCGATTCTGGTATCTGACTGCCCAGCCCTGTGGTCTGTGCCGAGTTACGTTATCGGAAATGAAGTTGAATTTTCAGTAAGGTCACCCACCACAAAGGAGCAAAGATGTTTTAATGCCTAAAACTCTTCCAGAACTTATTGCATTCCAAAAAGAGCAAAAGATGCCATGATCGATTTTTTTAAATTGTGCTAAATTTCTGTGCCTTTGCCTGCTTTGTCGTGCTTTCTGAGGGAATTGGGATTTGGGGGTTTGCGGTTTTTATGGTGTGTACTTGATACCAGTGCCACAAGTAAATGCGCCAAGTCTTCCCATGACCTTTATTGTGCATTGCATAAGAATGTAGTGAATTGAACTAGAAATTAATTTCGCTCAGCTTTGTTGTCAATTAAGTGGCATAGTTCTGCATTTAGTCTAGATTACATATTTCCAATGTGGTGTTCTTTAATTAAAGGCCATGTGGCAAAGGTTGAAGTTTTAATTAATGTGAGGCATTATCATATTAATTTTAATTTAAACATAATATAAGGATGTTTCTCTGCTTAAATTAGTTTCCATTAAAGAGTCCCACTGATGGAGTCTTTAATCTCATTCAGGTTGCTTTTGTTCACTGCCTCTTGTTAAGTCTTTATAGGAGGAGCTACGTCAGTTGATCCAAATGAAAAGGCAGAGGTTCTCACACCTTAGAGAGTTTTTAAAGATGATCATAGGAAAACACATCATTTTAGATGATTAATAAGTGATAACAGGAAGCTAAAAACTACATTTAATTATCATCTAGGCAGGAAAGAACAAGCCCGTTTGGTTTGGCCTAAAAAAAGTGCAGATTGTGTAAGTTTCAGAAAATAAACACTTGTTTGAGCAGCCACCTCTGTGGAACGTTCTGGAAGTTTATGATTTGGTGTTGCCAGTCTTTCTGCTGACTCCCTCCCCTGTCTCCGTCGGACCCGCTGTGCGTCCCCGCACCCTCCGAGTGTGGCGAGGCTGTAAGGCAGTGAGCTGAAGGTGTGAGTGGATGCACTGTTGGCTGTCCGGGTCAGCTTCCTTTTCTGCTTAGGACTGCGGAGTCACTCAGCACCTCGGGTGACAGAGCAGCGCCCTGTCAGATCCCACCGACATGGAACTGATTGAGGAGATCACACACGTCATACTTGCCTCTAGGAGATGCTCACATTGTGTTGTGCATCCCCATGAAATGTGCCTGGTGATTATCTAGTTTGTCAAGACAACCTCGTCATCAGGACGGAATTCCTCTACTCCCTTCTTAGTGCCCCAGCGAGCAAGAAATCCATCTCAGACCCTGGGAGGACACAGGAGAGCACAGCAGGTCTGAGAGACAGGGACGGAGGCAGCAGAGGGACTGGCTGCGGACTCCCCAATGCCAGATGTGCCGAGAAGGGAGTGAGCGTGGTCAGTGTCAAAGGCAGAGAAAGGAGAGAATGGGGGAGGGGGGAAGGAGACGAGGCAAGAGAGGAAGCAGGAACGAGGCCATACAGGGGTGACAGTAAGGTCACACAAGCCACAGCAAGGAGCTGCGATTTTATTCTGGGTCTCATGGAAGGCCGTTGGAGGGTTTTACACCTGTGAGAGATGGGATTCCATTTGTGTTTTTATTTAATTAATTAATTAATTTGAGAGATGGGGGAGGGGCAGAGGGAGAGGGAGAGAGAGAATCTCAAGCAGACTCCTGCCAAGTGTGGAGCCTGATGTGGGGCTCAGTGCCACGACCCTGAGATCATGACCTGAGCCGAAATCAAGAGTCGGAGGCTCAACCAGCTGAGCCACCCAGGTGGCCCTAGTTTGTGTTTTTCAAAGCCCCATCTGTGTGTGGGGTGGAGAGTAGACCAGCAGTGGCTGCAGGGAGACCAGTTGTGTCCCCCTCGCGGCCCCGGCCAGCGCAGGGTGGAGGCCTCCTGGTTCCAGCCGACTCTGGCCTGCTAACCGTCTGCTGCCAGGACGAGTCCCCCGGCCATTAGAGGTTCACAGCCCGTTAAAGTGATTTTTGTCGTTAGTAATTTAGTTATTGCTCCTGCTAGAATTTTAGAAAGACAATCTTTTTTGTGATTCTCAGGTTTTTTTCTGTTGTTTGGTTTTTTTACTTGGAGTTTTATATGCTCTTACATCCAGACACCTCCCAGAGCATATGTAAAATGTAATCAGCTCGATAAATAGTGACATTTCAGGATGTGACCAACTTTTTAATTGGTCCTTTACTGGGAAATCCAAATGGGAATTTATACAAATGGCTCAGCTTTTGATGTGAAGGAGATTGAGAATCTGGCTTTTGGTCTTAGTATTTTGGGACAAAGATGATTGAGAAAAGCAGCCTTGTCCTTCAGGTATTTGCTTTTTTCAAATGAAAAAAAATGAAAGAATAGTTTAAGCCACGTAATCACTTGACCACAGGAATTCTGTCACCCTGGCACCTAAAATATTATATATATTCGACTCTCTGCAAGTGCTCGTTCAAAAATGAAAAGAAATACATTAAGCCTTAAAATCTCTGTCCTGAAAAACACCTACGCTGTCGCTGTTGTGTTCTGTTATGGAGGGAGGCTGGGACCAGGGGTGGGTGCTGCAGACAGAACCATGCGCTCCCTGCGCTGGAGGTGTTCGGACGGGAGGGGGCAGCACGGTGCTTTTCGGTGCTGCGATCACTCCTTTTTCCTCTGTGCCTTCAGGTGGTTTGAAGTGTCCTGTGTGCAGCTTCGTCTACGGCACCAAGTGGGAGTTCAACAGACACTTGAAGAACAAGCATGGCCTCAAGTTGGTGGAAAATGAAGGAGATTCCAAGTGGGAGGTAACTTTTTCAAGTTTGGTATTGATCTTGACATTTCCAGATACAAATGACAGACCAGGCCGGCCCAGGTCCTTCACACAGACAGTGGCTCCTCAGAGGATTGGATTTTCTGGTCAGGAAACTAGGAAATCTTTCCAAAGCCTGTCTCCTGTTGGCGGGGTGAGACCAGGGCTGTGGCTGCGAATTCTTGCTCTGAGTTGAATTGACCATGTCTGTATCGGTCTCACTGCATTTGCGCTTCTGGGATTCACCAATCCAGAGGCTGTCGCATCTGAGGGAAGCATGCAAGGCAAGGAGCAAATTATGTCTTCACCAGAAGAACTGGGAAGGGCTCTGTCTTCTGATTCTAGGCCATACTGTCCGGCTGCTGAAGGCATGTGCTCCCCCTGCCATCTTTGTTTTACCCTTGGGCATCAGAACCAGTCCCCTGGCTGGAAACCCATCGGTATGATCAATGCCAGTAGCCATCTCTCTTTCCAGGCGCCAAGTATCACCACCACGGACTAATTGCGGTTGACGTTAAGGCGGGTTTCCCAAATTCAGCACTGCTGACATCATGATCTTGGACATGAGCATCTGATGTAGGGGCTGTTCTGTGCATTTTAGGGTGTTTAATAGCATCACTGACCTCCACGCCCCAAATACCAGTGGCATCCCCAGCTGTGACAACCAGAAATGTCATGGACATTGCCGATGTCTTGGGGAGTGCAAATCACCCCCAAATGAGAACCACTTACCCAAGCACTTTCTGGAGCATCAGAGCATGTGGTGGTTAAGAGTAAGGGCTTTGAAAAAAATCCAACAACACATGAAAAAAATAATACATCACGACAGAGTGAGGATGATTCCAGAATACAAGGGAAGGGTGGTTCAGTAGGAGGGAATATTTTAATATAATCCATCATCATAATAGAACTAGGGAGAAAAATGATTATCTTCATACATTCAGAAAAGACACTTGACAAACTTAAGTGTCCGCCAATTAAAAATAAATAGAATACAACTGGATGAATATATCCTTAAGATGGAAAAATACATCCATGCATCTTGGCCCCAAAGTCAGCATCTTACTTGGTGAAGGAGTACCGGAGGGTGTCCTGTTGAATCGGGAGTAGGACAAGGATGCCCCCGGAGCTCTGCTCTTGAACAACTTGGGAGGCATCAGCCAGTGAGTCAGACAAGGCAGAGTAAACAGTGACGTTAAGAATTGGAAAGGAAGAAATAAGGTATCTATCCGAAGGTGGCAGGATTCTATTTTTGGAAAATCTACAAGAAGGAATGAAAAACTATTAGCATGGTAAGCATCAAGTTGAAACATAAACATTAAATAACGAATAGCTTGTATATGTAGAGAGAGGCAAGAGCGAAAAGATCAGAGACTCAAATGTAGAAACAGTGACATTTCAGGAATACCGGAAGAAAAAACCCGAGTGAATGAATTCATTTCTAAATTCAGAGTGTGGAGAGCTTGCCTAACTACGACTCAGAATCCAGATTCAGTAAGGAGAAAGATTGAGAACAATTGACTACATGAAAAAATTTGAAAGGTCTTATGACAAGAGCTCATAAACAAGCTCAAGAGACAGAAGATAACAAAATATTTGCGGTCATATGGTGGAAAAGCGATGAGTACCTTGACGTTATGGAAGTCTTGTAAAAATAGGGGTCAGCAACCCAGTAGGAAAATGGGCAAGAGGTAAGACAGGTCCACAGAAAAAGAAATGCAGATGACTTTGAATGTCTGAAAACACGTTCAGCCTGACACGTAGCACATGTTGGTGGAAGTGAGAGAGAAATCTTTTACCTGTTAGAATCCAGAACCGGACGTCGTCTCTGTTGGAGAGGCCGAGGGGAAGTGCACACTCATGCATTGCAGGTGGGAATGCAAAATGTTACTACCTCTATGAACGGGAATTTTGCAACATCTAGTAAAATCGTTGGGCGTTTCTTTATCCACTAACTTACAATCCCAGCACTAGAAAAGTAACCTACAGTCATGCTGACAAAATGAGAAAAGGTGTCTGCACCACGCTATTTATCGCAGCCCTATTATATATCATAGGTTTAGATCGAGGAGTAGATTTTATGTGTGCTAAGTCCAGATGTGTGCCTATACACAGTCTGCGTACATGTGTCTCTTAGCCTTTTGTGCTGAGAGCCCAGAAGCAGTGACACTTAGTGGCCGTGGGCACACCTGCTACCCAGATCTCAGTTTCTAATAGGATTCTCCAGTAAAAGCAACCAGGGTCCTTTGAAAAGTGGTTGATTCTAGGGCTGTGGCAGAAAATATGTAAGATGAACCTAGGGTATTTTTTGGTCCCAGAAAGTAACAGCATGCTTCTCCCCTCTCCACCCCCCAAAAGATGGAGGCATGTCAAGAGGATACCAGAGGCTCCCAGAGAGCTCCCAGTGGCCAGAGCTGGAGGAATTTAAATAACTAAATAAACAATGATGGGGCGCCTGGCTGGCTCAGTCGGTTAAGTGTCTGCCTGCAGCTCAGGTCATGATTTCAGGGCCCTGGGACCAAGCCCTGCATCGGGCTCCCTACTCAGCGGGGAGTCTGCTTCTCCTTCTCCCTCTGCAGCTCGCCCTGCTTGTTTTCTCTCTCTGTCTCTCAAATAAATAAAATCTTTAAATAATAAAAAAAAAATAATGGTAGTGTTGTACACAACTCAAAGAATAAAGTAAGTATCTGTGAGTCCATACTGCTATGAATGAATGGCAGGGAAGGAACAGTTTTTGCACATGGAAGAATTCTGAGGAATATATGTGGGAGGAATGAGGGAAATAGAGAATTCTCATTAAAACACCATAGTAATCGCTGCAGGCAAATCCATCGATGGGCGCTGAAATTAGACAGAATGTAAGGAGAAACAGAATATTTACATGGCCTCAAAATCTCTTGCCCCAGATATTCACTAGATCACAGAGGGAAAGTAGTAACTGTTTGCTAGAGGTGTCTGGGAAACCCATGCTAACCGTGCGACCGGAGGTTAGCGTCCCTAGTAATAAGTCTCGGTGACACCGAGAAGGGCGTGCCCCCCGCCCCAGGGTATTCTTCGAAGAAGCCTCAAGCTCCGTCTGCTCACGAGAAACCATCAGACGTGTCCAAATGATGTGTCGATGTGTATGGTCCGATACCTGCCCAGGACTCCTCAAGAGTGTCACGCTCACGAGAGACCACGAAAGCCTGAGGAGCTGTCCCTGGTTGGAGGAGACCGTGGAAACTGGGTAACTGAGTGCCCTGGATCCGCCCCTGGGTCCTGAAACGGAAAAAGGACACCAGGGAGAAAGCTGTTAAATCTGGGTGAAGTCTGTGGTTAAGAGTATCGTTCCAGTGTTAATTCTGGGCTTTGATAATTGTACCGCAGTCACGTCAGATGTTACCGTGAGGGAAGCTGCATGAAGCGTATATAGGAACTCTCGGTTTTATCTTCGCAACTCTTCTATAAATCGAAGAATATTTCAAAATAAAATAGTCATAAAGAAGAGGGGGGCATTATATGTGGAGAGGTAGGGCCACGCCAAGATGGAGGGATCAAGAGATGAGCCAGATTTCTCTTAGCATAGCCAGTTGTGCTGATTCGACTCTGAAACCATGGATATATTTTATATAATACTAAAAAAAATTGGAAGTTTAAAAAATGCAAGCCCTAAAAATCAAGAGGAAAGTGAAATAAATGATTCTAACTGATATCAAAGTCGACCATATAACCCATGAAGTGTTCGTGCCAAAAAGGGAACCCGTATCTGATTAAGCTTCTACGTCTACCAACTTGCAGGAAACGCAGTGGACAGGAGAGCACGTCCCGTGATTCCATGGAGGTGCCGTCAGCAAAGTTCAGACTGTTGGGAACTCTGCCGGCAAGCAGCCCACTTTCCCCAACAGAACTATAAGTCAGGGGTCAGAAAGTCAGAACGGAGGGAGAACCTGTACATAAAAGTCTATGAGACATGTCAGTCCATTCTAATACATGGATTCAGTGACTTAAATTTGATTTGAAGGGTCAGTTGTGGGAAATAAGATACTGGAGAGACAAGGACGTGGCCTGGATGTGTGGTCACATGAAGGACGTACTGTTGGGTGTTTGATGTCACGGTGGTGGTGTGCTTGTGTTTTGAGAGGGTTTTATGTTTTGGAGGTACCTTCTAAAATATGTATAGATAAAATGCTATGACTTCTGCATTTGCTTCAAAATATTCCAGGGGCAGGGCATGGAGTGTGTGGGGGGCAGAGGGGAAATAGGACTGGTCGTGAATTGATAATTACTCAAGTTGGGCGATGTGTATACCGAGGGTTCATCACCCTGTTGTGTGTGTTGGAAATTTTCTATAAGAAAATGTAGGGAGTGTGTGCATTGGAGTTTGACAGACTTTGAATCCTGGTGCTGTCTGTATAAATGGCTTGACCGGGAACCATTATTTACTTAACCTCTGTGTTTTCCATCTCTGATCCATCCAGTGAGGCTAAGATACCCAAGAGACATAACACACAAACTGCCGAGCTCCATAGCTAGTCCCTGGTTGGCCCTGGGACCACCAGTAATTGGCAGCCACTGTGATTATCGGTGGTGATGGTGGCGGTGTCGTCATCGACATCACATCCTCATCTGAGGGAAAACATAGTCCTCTGGTGTTCCAAGTTCATACTGCAAGGATTTGCTCTCTCTTAACAGGCATTGGAACGCCAGTTCTAACACCTCGCGTGTCTTGGTCAGTTGGTGCTTTTGTAAGTGCATTTGCTAACGCCCCTCGGCACTGAAGGCTTTGCTTCCTACAGACCCCAGCTCAGTAAGGAGGAGAGCTTCGAACCCAGTGACAATAGTTCACACAAAGTCATGGACTCAACTCCAGAAGTGAGGCAGTAGGGCAGCCAAGAAGCTGGGCTCAGGTGGTTGGTTCCCTGTGGGATGACAAGCTGACAGCCCCATCATTTTGGGCGGTTGTCTGGCTACCCAGAATGCCTTGCAAAGCCCATCCTTCCCACATGTGATTATTATAGATAGTTCGCCCAGGGAGAAAGAAGCCGTTCTGTGTGCGTGCTGTTTTTCACAGGCTAAACATTCCTTGGGCCTAATCAGTGTTGGGCAATTTGTGGCCTAATGGTACTTACAAGAAAGTAGGGTTTTTTTTGTTCATTTATGCATCCATCACATATTTATTGGGTGTCTACTATGTGTCAGGCTGGGAATCTTGAAAGGCACCTGCCCCTTGGCTGTAAAAGAAGAATTACATGGCATTCTGACCTGTGTCCGTTACCGATAAGTGCTTACAGAGCATAACTTCGGCACCTGTAAATTTTGTGTAAAGTCCTCCTTCCTATTCTTCTTTATTGGTGATGTTCATGTTTCCTGCCTTATAGTTCCCTGCACTCCCATCGCTCCCAGAAAGACGGCATTATTCATGCTGATTTCTTGTGACATGCTGAGTTCTGTCCCACCTCTTCTCTCCTGAGGTATGCGGCACCTGTGAATGTCGCTTCAGCCCCTCCTACCCTCCCAACTCCTGATTTTGCAGATAATGTTTCCTGTGGTCCGTTGTCAATCGTCTCCTCCGTATAAAAATGAGAATGGCCGGAATAAGCAGGGTTGACTGACCTATATTACTCAGGACATGTGCTGCCAACTTGACACGGGCCATGTAGTTGGCCGTCCCCCTCCCTTCCACCTGCAGCTCTGCCATGCCCTCCATCTGGTGGCCTGACACCGTGAGGTCCATGACCCGGGGAAGATTAGGATGGCGCAGGCAGTGGCGGGAGGAGACAGTGGCCGTTCGAAGAGCACATATAAGAATCTCTGTGTGTATCTAATCTCTATAATTATGAACAGCACACCCTGGTCCTTAAGGCAAGAATGTGTGGCAGGAAGCTTTCTCCCAAAGCTGCTTGAAAAACGTCTTGGTGGGGCGCCTGGGTGGCACAGCGGTTAAGCGTCTGCCTTCGGCTCAGGGCGTGATCCTGGCGTTATGGGATCGAGCCCCACATCAGGCTCCTCCGCTATGAGCCTGCTTCTTCCTCTCCCACTCCCCCTGCTTGTGTTCCCTCTCTCGCTGGCTGTCTCTATCTCTGTCAAATAAATAAATAAAATCTTTAAAAACGTCTTGGTAATTGCAAAGAGAAGTTTCCATTTTGGAAAGTGTGTTTTTACTGGAGCAGCTGATTTCTCGGGGACACCGGGTAAATGAGGTGTTGCAGACGGTTGCTTGTGCGCGTTTGTTTTGTCCCCATGCGTTATCCTGGGACTTGCGGGTAACAGGTGGTCTTCTAGAAGATCACTCAGATGATCTGTTTTTGTTTAGCCAGCAACAGAAACCCCCGAGGAGCCCTCCACCCAGTATGTGCACATCACAGAAACCGAAGAGGACGTTCAGGGCACGCAGGCAGCTGTGGCCGCACTCCAGGACCTGAGATACACCTCGGAGAGCGGTGAGAGAGGACATGCTGTGGGGCACCTTCCAGCGACCTTCGGGCTGGTCTTCAGTGGGCCTGCTGAATGAATGCACGTGTGAATGCATCATGGCCCTGAGCTGGGCTTCATCCACATCCCTGACCCAGCATTCGAAATGCAGAAGGTCCCATGGTCAGGCTTGGAGGCCTCTGCCTCCTGACAGGAGCCGAGAAGGCTCCGCAGACTCAGAGCTTTGCAGTGGTGCGGCCAGGTCTCCACACATATTCTGAGAGAGGGCTTACCACTCTTCACAGGGGTGGAAGGTGCTTTGCCAGAGTGCTCAGCTGAGTGCCAGAGCTGATCCTGTGGTCTGGGTGTCTGTCCCCATCCCTGGCTTCCCTGTGGGCCTCTCTTCCAGGGGGCTTGTTTCCGCCCCACGGACAGTGGTGGCATGGGCCGGACTGAGGGTACAGCCACTCACCTTGCCAGGGCTGCCCTGCAGAGCCTCGAGCCCAGCCCTGCCTACGTCCCAGTCTTCTGAAAAGCCCCAAAGCAGGATCTTTATGTCAAATGTCATCGTTTTCAAATCTTAGATCAATTTTAAAATCAAACCATTGTGCCACCCCAGCGGTGATTTGGGCCTTATACTTAGAACCGTTTTCTTAGTCCTTGTTAGCACGTGGACGGAGCCCAAGTTAATGCGTGACCGCAGCCTGATTTGCATTCAGAGGAAGGCATTAGGTAGTGGCAGGAGGTAGGAAATCGCCAGTGTTGCCTGGTTCTTGAAGCCCTACAGGTGTAAGCAACCTGAGTAGAACAGTCCTTTGGGCCGGTTACTTGAGGGCTGGGCTCCCTGGGCTGCCGGGCTTGAGGAGAACGGGAGACAGCGCTCCCCATTGCAGCTCGTTAGAGCAGCAAGTTCTGCAGAGGGGAGCGGCCCGGCCGAGGCTGTTAAATGGGGCCCCGAGAGCTGAGGCTCTGTCTGAGTCTGTGCTTCCTCTCTTCGTGTTCGGTGGCTTCAGTGACTGCTCTGCATCCCCCATGCATGCACGCACACACATTCCTTCTGAGGCCTCTCCCGCGTCTCTTCCTGGCTCTTGGGATAAGTCTCAGACCATGCAGCCCATCGAGCCAGGCCCGCCCGCTCTGGGTCCTGGCTCCCGTTGCAGCAGCCCTTTCTACCCTGCCTCTGAGATTGCTCTCCCCCACAGACTGTGCAGGCGCCCCTTCCCCCCAGACCTGCACTGCGGTGTGTGGTCTCTGGGACACCGTCTGTTCCCTTCCCCCGCACGGTGTTTCTGGCCACCTCACCTGTACCTTCAGTGTTCAGATCGCATGTCATCTGCCAGGGACCCACCTGATTTTCTGCGGCGTTCCCCTGATTGCCTCCTGATACGGGACCAACCAGGTGCGGTAATAATTTGCTTACAAATCTGTCTCGTGAGTCCCAGAAGGAGGAGGAGAGAGGGTGTTAGATGAGGCAGATCTTCGTATTCCCGCTGGGAGCCACACTCCTGGTGACAGGCTTGATAAATGGTCACCGAGGGAGTGAGTGCATGAGGAATTAAACCTTACTTAGCTCAGTAAGTTTTTAAGGTAAATGTTTTGTTTAGTCTTTGTTCAGATGTTCAGAGTGGTTGGCTGCAAGGCACAGTTGACACACCTCCCTTGAGACAGAGAGAGAGAGTGAGCAAGGGAGAGTGTGTGTGTGCATGTGCACGTGTGTGTGTATGTGTGTGCAGGGCAACGCCAGGCAACACTCTGAGTATATGCAGGTCACTCCCACGCCATGTACTTAGTCACATGCCGCACCCTACCCGCTACCTAGAACACCTCACGCTCCCCTTCTCCGTCTCTTCCTGAGTGACTCACACGGGAATGTGGCCCACGGAAAGCCAGTCCACGAGGATGCAAACATTGGCGGAGACTTGGTAATATTATGCTAACACAGAGATCGTGCAATAGTTTCCCTTTTGGTGAATTAATGATCAGGGTCAGAGTGCCGTGTTCGGGAGAGTCCCAGATGGTCAAGCAGATGGCGAGAGTGGGCAGGGTATACTCAGTAGCTGCCCTGATGCCGTGGATTCCAGTCATTTGAGATGATTAAAATAGACCCCCAAGCTGGAATTGGTTTGGAATTCTAAAGCCCACTGGTTTTAATAATTGAGACATCGTCGGATGTTTTTTCCCTAACTTGTGTAATTTATTGAGCACACTCTCATTGGCCACCTACCAGGTGTGTGCTCCCAGGACACTAACTTTGCAGGTTAATGTGTTAGTTGGTACTTCTCAGGGGTTCTGTCCGGAGAGGCAGTTTTGGGTCACCAAGTTTGGATTCAGAATATCTGGGCCTGAACTCCGGCTTTGTGCTGTGACTGACCCAGTGACCCCAGGCAAATGTCCTGTCTTTTTTGTGCAGAGGTAACCAGTCTGTGAAATGGGGGTAATACCATCACAATGTCATCTCCTCACACGATTGTTTGGGCTTTTGAGATGTTCTTCTAGAAAGTGCTTTAAAGCCAGAAAGTACCACACAAATTATTCTGCTGTCGAAACGAGGATGGCAGAGAATCTGTGCTTCCCCCGGATGGGCACCACTGCACAGTGGCCGCTCGTAAGGTCTGGTTTTGCACTCGGGGCCCCCCAGCACCGGTGGGCTTACTGGTGTCCTGTTTGCTTCTTCCTTGTAAGGTGACCGCCTTGACCCCACGGCTGTGAACATCCTCCAGCAGATCATCGAGCTGGGCACTGAGGCCCATGACGCCACTGCCGTGGCCTCGGTGGTGGCCATGGCTCCAGGGACAGTGACGGTCGTGAAACAGGTAAGGGCCCTCCCCTGCCCCTTCAGTATCCTCTCTCCGCACCGCCGCACACCCTCTCTCTCTCCTGCCTGTAGGTTGTCAAGGCTGAGTTTCCCTAAGGTGGGATTGGGAAGGAGATTGACTTAGGCTCGTGCATTTTCTTCCTCTGCCTCTGATGATTATGGTAGCATGTCTTCAGTAGCTCCGTAGGCCGAGGTATGTTTTAGGGGAGAGGTACAATATATTTTTTAAAATTCTGGGAACCTTTCATTCATTTCCCTTCAAAGAATCCCAGTGTGAAAATAGCAGATGTGGACACACTTGGACACATCTGTCGTGAAAAGCAGCCCTTGGGTGGGAACTGTGGGAGCAGCCGGAGAAGCTGGGAGGGCTTCTCAGTGGACTGGCCTCGTGAAATATGCAGCATCACCTGGCCGGGGACTGAGCCGATGGGAAGAAAATGATCAGTTTTTGAATAAAGGTTACTTGACTTAATTGTTAGTTAAACTGTTTGGCTCATTTCCTCCCCTGCTATCCCCAGAGACTTCACCAGCTGTTAAAATGCAGGGTGGTTGATGATGAGGTCATCCTTTTTCTCTGTCTGTACCTCTCTCTCTACTATCCCTTGCTTCGTTTAGCCTGGCTTCCACAAATACTTAAAAAAGCATAACAATGGTAAACACGTGGGACTCGGGCAAAGTTCAGGTTCACAGAGAGAGCTGAAATGCAGACCATAGAGTTTTACAGCTGCCCATTCTTGGAGTCATTCATTCAGGAGGTACTTAGTAAGCGCCCACTCCTGTCGGGCAGTGTTTCTGGGGTTCCAGGAGAGAACCAGTGTCTGTTATCACCATGGTCACTCTCCAGTGGGGATAAAAGTAAAACGGAAATGAACAAGTGAGACACAAACGATGTCAAATGGGGAACAGGTGCAGTGGAGGACAGTAAGACAAGGAGAGGGCTTTGGGCCCCGGAGCATGCTTGGGGGATATTTTATAGCAGGTTGTTGGGGGCAGATTGCTGATGTTTGAGCAGAGGGGTGTCTTACAGGAGACATGCAGGTTTGACTGTGCATTTGGTACCAAATTTTATAACAATAAATAAGGAAATGTGGAACCATGAGCTTTGTGAAAGGAGTTGGTTGTCTTGGCACTAACAAAGAAAGGTATTTTCTTAATGTGGCTCTCACATGGGGACCCCTGAATGCTGTGTCCCCGGCAGCATCCCTCTGATGAATCAGAAGTAGGCTTCCCAAGCTGTCTCCTCGACAGTCCCCCCAGGTGTGCCCAGAACACAATGCGAAGTGTGAAATCCAGGCTAAGTTATTCCAGGGGAGTTAGTACATTATGGTTCAACCCTGGACTTCACGATCTGCAGACCAAACTCAGCACGTCTAGATGAATGTTGGGACCGCGTTTCCCCAGTAGTGTGGTTTGTCTCGAGAAGAGCCTGGACAGCAGTGCCACCGTGGGACGTGGTGTCTCAGTCTGCCGTGGCCTGCTGCCCACCGGTTGGGAACAGACTTGTACCCATGCTTTCCTTTGTATTTACTAGACAGCGGTCTTCACATTGTCTTACTAAATCTCTTCCGGAACAGCGCTCCGCGTCATGACATGTGAGTCCTGAGCTGGACCTGACCCGTCAGGAGGGGTCTGATTGGGATGGTGTCAGGAGAATTTTTGCATGCTTCATACCTTCTGGATTCTTTTGAGAATTACAGGAAGGTGCCGGCGCTGGTGATTGCCGCTGCTCAGGGACATGATTCATTGAGCGTCACCGGCAGCGCAGTGAGACAGGAGGTTGCCGGCTTAGGGTACAGCTTCGATGTGCTTTGAGGCATTAGGTTGACAGCACGACATGGGATGAGGCAGATAAACATCCAGTCCGACCAGCGTAAACAGGTACAATGTGCTTGCGGTAACAGAAAACAGTGGGATCCTTTAGAGAATCTTGCGGTTTATTGAAAACACGGGCTAGGAGGAGCATGAGTGTTTAACACGGTCGAGAGCAGCTGCGTTTGGAAATGTTTGCCAAGAGCATGTGTCCTTGTCGTCATCCTGTCTGCCTGGCCTGGCATGTCGCTCACCGGGGCTGCTGGTACCTGATGGATGGGGGATGGATGGATGGATGGATGGATGGACGGACGGACGGACGGACTGGGGGACAGGTAGACAACAAACACCCCCTCCTTTGGCAAAAGAGTTGCACTGTGTGAAGGAATGCCTCTGAATTCAGTTGTCAAATCATTTAAATGTAAAGACAGGTGTGCTTGTTTTTGTTTTTGTTTTTAAAGATTTTATGTATTTATTGAGAGAGAGCACAAGCAGGGGGGAGCAGCAGGCAGAGGAGAGGGGAGGGAGAGAGAGAAACAGGCTCCCCGCTGAGCAGGGAGCCCAGTGTGGGGCTCAGTCCCGAGACCCGAGATCATGACTTGAGCCAAAGGCAGACGCTTAACCGACGGGGCCACTTGACAGCTGTTTTTATTAGATAGATTAGTTTTGATTTTTTTCTTTTAATTAGACTCTGGATTTAGGATTTTTCAGTAGAGGGACTATATCTGCTTAATGAGCGTGCTTAAGGCACTTCAGCGTGAACTCCAGTGCACCTGTTGGCATCGAATGGTGCTCTCCCTTCACTGTGTGGGGGGCACCTTAGTGCTGGGGTTTTCGTCCTGCTCCAGCCCAGAAGAGCGCACGTACTAGTTGCTTCATAAATGTTTATCACATAGGATGAAATGTACTGTGGGTTTCCTGAGTCTCTGATTATATCCTGTAAGACAGTACCGGAAAGAAAAAAAGCAAGAACACCTTGTCATAAAGTACATCGTATATATTGCAGAAAAAGAGGTTTTCACGTTACTACTGGATATCCTTTTGTGAGATCTTTTGAAACTTTCTGGTTTCAGGGTCAAAACAAATTCTAGGTTGTGTATGAATTGATTCTGGATGTTTAAAGATTTCAGGATGTCTTTCCCATGTGAAACAATGGTTATATGCTCTGTTCATAATTTTATTTCTTCCTGATGTATTAATGTTAATTGAAAAGGACCTTTTTTTTTATACGAAAATTTATCAGTGATAATTGAAAGTGATTAATTTTCCAGTCTTTCTGGGTTTTCGGTTTCCAGGATGAAACTAATGGCAGCCCTGTGGGCAGGCTGGGGGTGTTGGAAGCAAAGAGCTGTGAAAAAAATGGTTTCTTAGATTGCTTTCTTCTTACTTTTAAATGAGACGTCGAAAAGACTGCAGCCATAATTCAGGGCATTTAAATTTTCAGTTGGACATAGAACCATGTCCTCAATGATTTCCTGTCACGTCACTTTTCTCAAGTGTCAGCATTAGAAGCAGATTCATGGGGATCGAGCGTTTTGAAGTGTTCGGGAAGACAAGTCCTTACAGGCCCCGCACCAGCCGGGCCCACGGAAACACGAGAGCTTGGAGTGCATCTAATTGTGCATTTGTGAAGACTGGACAGTTTTCATTAAATAAATTGGTTTCTTTCTTTTCTTTTTGTTAAATCTTGCTTTAGGGTTTTATGCAGAGGAAATTTATCTTTGATAAAGAAAACTGCCTTAAGTAGATGAAGTGTAAGACCTACCAGCACAGGAAGATACATCATAAGCATCTCTGAGTCAAAGTTAGTTATTCTAAAGGAAAAGACAAATACAGCCACCATCACCATCCTGGCTCATGGCTTATGTGCCTCTTTGCTGTTCTATGGATTAAAATTTATTTTCGAGACAACAAGTAACATTTTCTGTACTGGTCTGCATCATTTCCTTCGCAGACTTTACCGCCCCTCACTCCCTGCGTGCTCCCTCCTGGGCACCCTCGCTCTCCCTCCGTGGCAGCTGCAACAAATGCCCCCAAACTTGGTGGCTCAAAACCACACAGATTTATTATCTAATAGTCACGGAGATCCGAAGTCTAAAATGAATTTCAAACTGAGCTAAAATCAAGGTGTCGACGGCTGCATTCCTTCTGGGAACGATTCCTTTCTTGAATTTTCCAGCTTTTAGAGGCCCCTGGCGTCCCTTGACTCAGGTTCCCTTCCCTCCGTCTTCAGGGCCGGTGAGGGCAGGGCGAGCTCTCTCACACCCCAGCGCTCTGGCCTCTGCTTCTTCGCCTTCTCTCAGCCGGACCCTCCGGTCTCATAAGGACCCTCGTGATTCCATGATGCCCACCTGGATAATCTGGGATAATCTCCCCATCTCAAGCTTCTTAGTCTCATCTACAGAGTTCCCTTCCTCGTGCAAGGTAACATGCTCGAATTCTGCGGATTCGGACACGGGCGTCTTGGGGGCGGGGGGCCGTTACTCTGCTTGTCACACTGGGTTCTGGGGTTAAGACAGGTCCTGCTCTCAAGAGGCAGGTCTCCCAGTATGGGAAATTATTTACTCTTTTATTCAGCAAACTACCCCTGAGCTGCTTCTACCAGCCAGGCGCTGTTCTTGGCTCTCAGGATAGTTCAGTGCACGAGAAAGATGAACGACCTGCCTGTATTGAGGGCGGTCGCTAATCCACACATACGATAAATAACATGCTGCGTTAGAGGGGGAAGGGGAGACATGACCCAGTGGAACCAGTCAAGACCTTAAACAGGCAGCTTTAACTGGGAATAGTGTAGGCTTTGGGGAGGTCGGCCAGTGCCCCAAGGGTTCTGTGGGAGTACCAGGGGGCTGCCCAACTTGAACCTGGGTCTGGGATGGGGGCACGTGTTGGGCAGGGAGGGCTTCATGTATGGCGAGGTGCCTGAATGGAGTCCTGCAGGGAAGCTGGGAGTTGGGTGGGGGCAGGGTTCCAGGCAGAGGTGGGAGCAGGAGCTCCTCCAGGAGCTGGTGCTGAGTGCTGGCTGACTGGAGACGGGGAGGTGGCAGATGACGCCCCCACTTCAGTTAAATGATGGGCCCTGTTGTAACCACCAAGTGGTGACAGGAGTCGTAGCCCAAAAGGCACCTTAGTCTGGTCTCTGCCTTCACTGCCCCTTCCCACTGCTCAGAGGCCAGTGGGGAAAGGAGGAGTCCAGATAGCGCACAGGTTCCTGTCACTTCTCAGCCAGATGACCTTTCGCTGTGGGCTTCTTGACCTATGTTACCCTCTTAAAGGCATGTTGGCATTTTTAAGAAATTACAGTTTCTGGGTTCTTCCATTTAGTCACAGAACCCAGGTAGAGAATCTGTGCTGAGCATTCCTGCTATTGGATTTCCAGCAGAACAGCTTGTCCTCCCCGAGACTGTCATTGACACTGGGCACAGCCCCAGAGCCTGGGGCCACCATGCCAGCAGGGGCACCTTGCCCCTTTCTTCTGTGCTTGTCTGTGAAGAGTAAGGAGACTTTATAATCACCCAGCATCTTCCTTTTACAAAGGTCAGGATGATTGAACAGGTGGTTTTTATGATGTGGGTCTTCTTGAGTTAAAGTAAAGTGTGTTTTTTATTATTGCTGAGGGTGACTCCTAAACATCAGTTGGGAGAGCTGGGTGCATTGTGGGGTGTCAGCCTCTGGGGGTGAGGGAGGATCTGTCTGGGAGAAGATCCCTGAGCTGCAGGTGGGAGTTGAGGTGTGTTATTCATTGATCTGTTTGCTTTTGAAAACCAGTAGCCTTTCAGTCCATATGCCGTGTGTAAACTGGCTAGGGCATTTCCCTGCGTACAGGGACCCACCTGTCCTAGGGTTAGTCCAGGTGAGGCTGTCCAGTGGCGTGCACTTTGCCGTGCTCGCCTCTCTGTGACTCAGTTACCGTTTCTACTCTGCTGAGACCTGATGAGAAAGCATGTAGTATTAGCTTCGTCCAGAGAAACAGAACCAATGGTGTGTGTGTGTGTGTGTGTGTGTGCATATATATACATGTATACAGAGATTTATTACAAGGAGTTGACTCACCAACTATGGAGGCTGACAAGTCCTGAGATCTACAGTCTGTAAATTGGAGACAGTGTAGTTCATCTGAGTCTGAAGGCCAGAGAAGCAGGAGAGCTGATAGTCCAGTCTGAAAGCCAGAAGCCTCAAAACCCAGGAGGAGCTGACCTTGTAACTGGAGTCCAAAGGTAGGGGGAAAACAAGCAAACTACCCAATGCCCCATCTCCAAGGTCAGCAGGCAGGAGGAATTCCCTCATTCAGGGAGAGTCAGCCTTTTTGTTCTGTTCACGCTTTGACTGGTTGATTGAGGCCCACCCACATTAGGAAGGGCAGTCTGTTTTACTCAGTCCTTTAATTTAAATGTTAATTCCATCTGGAAACACCCTCACAGAAACCACCCACGATAACGTTTGGCCCAGTATCTGGGCACCCCGTGGCCCAGGCACGTTGACACATGAAATTAACCATCGCACATGTCCGTGTGTATTTCAGAGTGAAGGCCTCTTTGTCAGTGAAAGGTCATTGTTTACTCCAGGTAGTTATTTACGGAAATAACCAGTTGTCATAGCGATGACTTTGATATAGAGATTTCAGGGAGATTTGGCAACTTCTGGAAAGCATATGCATTTCAGTAGATATGTATTTCTCTCACAGTTGGTATTTCAGTTGAAGGTTCCAGAATGAGCTCTAGTCTGCAGGTTCTTGAGGGGGCCATGGTTGAGAAGAGGCTGGCAGGACCACATCGACCCCAGGAGTCCTCTGCTGAGCACCAACACTCCACTTGAGTCCCCAGGCCAAGAGCAACTAGATGGTTCTTACTGCATCTCCTCCCATTGTGTGACTATTTCACTGGTGACTATGATTAGTGGTTCTTTGTTGGCAGGACTGTATCTCTGTCCACACCAAGCATCTTGCTTACAGCCCAGGAGTCATGCTCTGGGGCTGGTGGGTGGTGCACCCACTCCTTACTCCTGGGTCTCTGCAACCCTGGAGTAGTCTTTCTTCTGTTCATTATTTTCCCTTGTTGTGCTGGACGCGTCCAAGCTGTCAGCCTCCGCCCCAGTGGCCGGGAACAGCTGAAAGGAGCAACGGACACGGTCTCAGACCTGCAGGCACCCTGCCCACTTCCCCTACGCAGGCCTTTGGCCTGGCATGGTGCAGAATTGTGCTGCCATAATCTTGTTCAGAATCCAAATGCTCTGACCACATGCTATAACTGCTGATTTAAGAAACAAACGTAGAAATTCCAGATTTGCCCAAAGCAGTCCCCCTTCTCCCAGATGCTTCCGCACGCCCTTTGGCATTTCTGGGCAGGTCCCCTGGGGTGGTTGGCGCTGGAGAGTGAAGCTGATGTGTCAGCCAGGAGGAGAGGAACACGCCGAGCCTCCACGGGCTCAGTGCATAGTGCTTCGTCCGAGAGGCAATTTTGGGAGCAGTTCTTGCTGTAGGACATGTGTTGGTTGCCAGCCAGCACTAGAATTGCTCTTTGTTATTTGCAGTTCATTATTTTTGCAAGGAAATGCAGCCCATAGCTACGGCCGACGACGAGCACCGCTCGCCTGTTTGCAAGGAAGCGCAGGTCCAGCCTGTCCTGTTTTGAATCGAAGGCCCGGAGTCCTCTGGTCTCCCGACGCCCTGTCGTGCTGTCCACGTGTACCAGGGCGTCTGGTGGGAGGGGATGCTCTGCAGGAGGCACTTCTCCAGAGCAGCCTCTGGAAGGAGACGCCTCGTGCCCCGTGTTCCTGCTGGAGGGGAGGATGGGAGGGCGATCTGGCTGCGACATCTGTCACCCATTGATTGCCAGGGTTGATTCGGCCAATGTGGCTGGCTAGGCGGGTGTCCCCTTCCTCCCTCACCGCTCCATGTGCGTCCCTCCTGAAGCTGCACGCTCGGTCGAAGAGGACGACCTTCCCCGATAGAGGAGGACTGTTCTTCGGTCAAGGATATATGAGTAGCTACGCTCCCCTGCTAGAACTTCCAAACAAGCTCTCAAGGTCCTGCTGGAGGGGAGCCCGGAATTGGCCTCCTCTGGGGCGGATGTTGAGCCTTTCATAATAGTTGGGGTAAAATTCAGGGGAGGGGAATTTGGAAGTGACTTACGTGAGACTTCAAAATCTATTTTCAGTGCTTTAACAACGGTCACTGCATTCTGTTAATTTGATCGTTGAAACGCACGGCAAGAGACTGATTGCAGGATCGCATTGGCGCGGGAGCCTCTTGCCATCCTTGGGAGGTCACAGAAGGTATCGGCTATCTGCGTTATCTTTGTTATAAAGCGGGACTGAGTTGAGATCTCTCCTCTTCCCCTCCCCCGCCAAAGGGACCAGGAGAAGCCCTTCCTAGTTTGTTATCCATTTAAGTTCAAATAATTGGTGAGTTAGTGGATTTTTCTTGTTCCAGTAGGAGGCGCTTTTTAACTCCTGCGGTGAGCAGACCTTTCCCTGAATTCAGCACCGCCGCCCACCCCACATGGTGGGAATAACCAGAGAGCCTCTCCCACTTTCCTCTGCTCTCCTCTCCCCTTCGGAACCCCGTTTGTCTTCAGATCGCTTGCCTGAGTGCTTGAGACATTTTAAGAGCGGAGTTTCCTTCTTCTGCGTTGCAGTGAAACCCTGGCATGTTCAGTTGTCTTGTTGGTTCTCCTTTCCCATCGTGGTGGTTTTGCCATTGTTGTGGTTTACGTAAGGTATCTTTCCAGAAGGTCAGGAATAGGTATATATAATTTTAAACGGATGGTAAGTGTAGCTGCTTGTGTCCTGTGGTAGGAACGTTGCATCTGGGCCGTGCTTACTGGTTCTGTAGGGGAATTACAATGATGAGGGATTCAAATGCCTTTGGAAGACCCATGCAAGGGAGTCCTAGGTTTTTCATAGGCGATCACGTCCGTTGTGTGGTTGCAGGGGCCGAGAGCATATGTGTCCACCAGAGGATCTAACACCAGACTGAGGATCTAACACCAGACTCTGTTAGGACACTGATCGATGCCTCCAATCCAGATAGACATCTTTTATCTTTTATTCCCAGTTCTTTTGAGCGTTATCTTGGCAGTGGTTTACTCTCCCTTGTCACTTAACGCCAACTCTTGTCCTTTGTAAGCCTTCCATGGTGTTCCCTTAGCCATTTGAATGTCTTCTGTTTGAAATAAAACTTTGGGAGACCTCGTTTTCTGCTATGATTTCTGGTGGCTGATAGGAAAAATTGCATCCTCATTCTCATCTCTCTTATTACTTGCTGAGCTCCTTTATCCCCTGGTAGTGATGGAAAATTCCACTTCTTTGTGAAATTTTAAAGTAAAAATAAGTGCCATGATCTCCCTCTGGCCATGTGGGAAATTGTCTGAAAAAATAGTGGATAAAGGTTTCCCGATTTCATTCCGGCCCTCGTGTTCATTTAGAGTGTCTTTAGCAGGCCTGGAGAGGTCATGCTTTTGAACTTCTCTTCTCTTTTCTCTTCCTTTCCCTAAGCCCCGATTTTCCTACCATTGAGCGCCAGGAAGCTGCAGCTTGGTTGGAGCTATTTGCAGGATCCCACTTTATTTGAGTTTCAATACTGTTGAGGTGATTGCTGTTTGCTGGGTGCCCATTTTCTGGGCCACAGCCTGGGCTGGGGCAGGTGGGTTTGATGTGACTCCTCCCGTCTCTGCCGCTTGCCCTGGCCGGCTGAGATCACTCGCTCTGTCTCAGGTTTGCAGCAGAGGCGGGGCTGCGAGAACTCTGATACGGGGGAGCCAGGGCTGGGGGCCCCACCTGAAGGAGATGTGGTCCTGGCCTTCCTGGAGCGTGTCCCAGGGCAGTGCTGCCACCAGCTGGGTCTGCTTTTCATTCCCACTGGAGCAGTGGCCTCCATCCTGCTCAGAGGAGCTCCCCAAAACAAGCACTCGGGACCTCACAGCCCTCCCTCCCCAGCTCTTTCAGCTTCCCCATCCTTCGAGTGCACACTCTCCACCCCAGTGCTCAGGCCGAAACCTGGGGGTCCGCGTTACCCCCACATGTGATTGTCAGCACGTCCTCCCCTTGCTGTGGGATCTCCCCCCACAACACACCTCACATGTCCCCATGTCCCAAAGCTGCCACCTCCATCGGAGCAGCTGCTTCTCCGGATGTGGTCCCCGGACCAGTGGCTTCAGGGAGCTTGTTAGAAACACAGAGGCTCTAGTGGCTGCACCCCAGACCTCCCAAGTCAGACTGCACGTTACCCCTGTCCATGGTCCCCCTTGATTCGTGTGCGTGGCAGAGTCTGAGAAGCTCTCCCCACGCTGGTTTACAGACCTTCTCTTCACTTGTCTCCTTCCCTCCACTCGTGCTGCTCTCAGATCCAGTTTCCACATAGCGCAGAGCGAGCTGTTCAAAATGTAAACCAGATTCCAGCATCCCTCACTTAAAACCCTCTAGTAATGTAGGAAGTTTCCAGGAAACTGGGAACAGGACCTCACTGTGGCCTCCCCATAGCAGCCTGGCCCTCCTGCCTCGCTCCACCCCCTTGCTTATTTTGCACCTGCCCACTGGGCTGCCTTCTGATCCTCTGTTCCCACCATCATTCTCTCTGCCCAGAACGCTCATCACCTTCCTCTGCGAGGCTCACTTTCTGTTGTTCGGTGTCGGCTGCAAGGCCACACTCTCAGCCCTCTCTGACCTCTCAAGTCCACATCGGGACTTCTCCGGGGCCTGTGGACACGCTGAGCCCTTCTTCTCTGATTGTGTCATTAGATGGTGCAGTTGGCTGTGAGGTGGGAAGAGTAGCCAGGTGGGCCTCGTCTAGTCCCTGGAGCCCCGGAAAGCGGAGAACTTCCTCACCTGATGGCAGACTTCCGTGAGATTAGAGGCGGAAGGATTTGGTCTTTGCACCTTCAGCCACTCCCTGTGTGGCCATTGGTTTTAATGAGCACCATCCAATGCAGATGAGAAGTGAAGGGCAGTTCATATCGGCAGGCCAGCAGCACCGCATGGTGTGGGACTCTGGTCAGAGTACAGCCCCACTCTCCCCGAGCCCCCCCCCCCATTTGATGCCTTTGATGCAGAGGGCAAAGGTGTGAGTGTAGGCACACGAGGATGTGGTCTGTGACAAAGGCCCCAAGAACGGTAATGAGTGGGCCCCCTCCCCACCTTCCAGTTTTTCCGCTGCTGGAGGACAGGAGAGCACTGGCCCCCCGCCCAGGTGCAACCCCTGGGTACTACCCCCTTCCTCATTTCCTAACTGGGGAGGAAGGTTGACAGTCGGAGCACGGATTCAGGGGACTGTCCCCAACAAGCCCACAGGTTGGGTTCCCACTTCGAGCGTCTACTTTTCCATGGAAGCCACATCTCTCAGATCTCCCACTTCCCAGGTCACCGTGGGCAGAGCAGGAAGGACACACTGCCACCCACTTCCCTCCCGTTACGGATGGCAGGAGTGGGGGGTGAACGTGGGGCTGCTCCTGGGGGAAGCTGGAAGGCCACCGATGCCGCCAGGCCTTCCCTCTGACCGTAGGTAGTACTCAGGGGCTGCACCTGGCGGGGGAGCTGTCCTGTCCTCCAGCAGCGGAGAGACAGGAGGTGGGGAGGGGGGCCCACTCATTACCGTTCTTGGGGCCTTTGTCACAGACCACATGCTCACGGACCTGTACGCACGCCTTTGCCTTCCGCATCAGGTCGGGGCTCAGGGAGAGCGGGCTTGGCTCTCTTTCCTCTGTGGGATCTCCAGCACTTGGCTCAGGGCCTGGCGTGTTTGGAGGCTTCCCGAGTGCTCAGAATCATGAACGGAGGATCCAACGTCGGACATCCAAGCTGGGTGGGCTTGGGTGCCTTCCTCATGGCCTGCAGCTGCTGTGGGGGCCCTGCCACAGGAACTGCAGGCCTCTGAGATGGCGGCCTCCCAGGAGGCGCAGCACACGGGGTGTCTCCTGAGAAGCCGACCTCATGAGAGTCGCCCCCGGCCGTGTCACGTAGGTGGAGGAGCCTGTGGCAAAGCCGGGAGGGTAACACATGGCTAAAAGGGAGCCAGCCTGCGTGGGTGTGAACTCCTGTCACTTAATGGTATGTGACCTGGGACAAAGCACTTCTCCTCTTTGAACTTCTGTTTTCTTATCCGTAAATTGGGAAGATACTAGAACCTACCCCATAGAGCTAGCATACAGATTACGTGCGATTATGCGCATGAAGTCTTAGGGCGTTTTCGGTAAATCTTAGCTTCCTGTCCTAGGAGTAACATAGCTCCTTATCCCCTTTCTGTGCGTGTAGAATTCAGCCATAGCTGTTTCTGCTTCTGGAAGTTTCTTTTTTTTTTCTTTTTTTGTTAAGATTTATTTATTTATTTGACAGAGAGAGAGACAGCCAGTGGGAGAGAACACAAGCAGGGGGAGTGGGAGAGGAAAAAGCAGGCTCCCAGTGGAGCATGGAGCCCGATGCGGGGCTCGATCCCAGGACACTGGGATCACTCCCTGAGCCGAAGGCAGACGCTTAACAACTGAGCCACCCAGGCGCCCCTTTGCTTCTGGAAGTTTCTGTCCAGCAAACAAGTGCTAACACAGCTGTCTAGGTCCTGTGCTTGGCATTAGGAGTCCCAGAGTTTCATCGGAGCGTTCGTTACTTGGTCCAGACAGGTAAACAGTGGCATTGTGTAGATTAACATGGTTGTGGCTGGAAACAGGCTGACTCCCTTCCTGCCCCTGCTGCAGAGAGGGCCCTGGTGGGGGGCTGACGTGGAAGGGCTGAGGACATCCGACAGCCACTTGCCCAAAGTGAAGGCGAGGTGGGGGAGGGGATCTGAGCCAGAAGGGGCACAGACGTGAGAGCAGGCAGAGAGAGGAGGACGCTCCGGGGAGAGGCAAGGTTGGCAGATATTTATACTTGGAGAGACAAGTACAAACGGTAAAGGAAGGGGCATGTGGGTATCAGAGCTCCTTGGTGCTCAGAGGGTGACGGATCCACAGTCCATGTTTCTGTTCTTGGATCCCCTCTGCTAATACTGAACATACCTGGATAAGTTTGACGAGTGATTGGAATGGTTTATGATGTTTTGTGGTCAACAGAACATGGAAACGCTGCAGCCCTGGGAATCCGTCTTCCTTGCTGGGGGCTGTGGCTCTGTGGGGTGCCCGGGAGGGGCACACAGGCTGCTGCTGGCTCACTTTCCTTGTCTACTCGGGCTTGGGGAGGCTGCAGGTCGCTATATGAGAGGCCAGGGAAACTGCTAGAGGCCACAGATTGTGGGACTGGGGGAGTGCATCCGCTGAGGAAAGAAGCCAAGTGCTTTCCAGCACAGAGAGGGGTCCTCGGGGTGGCAGAGCGAGGCGGGGGCCCGTCATGTCACCACATCTTCATCGAGCCTGTTAGGTCAACATTGAGAAAGACCAGGGCCTGCGAGGGTGGTTGCCTGGGGTGATTGTGAGAAAAATCACGGAGGGTGGACGGCTTCTCTCTCTTCTGAACGACATGCTGAGGGAAGTGTTCTCGAAGTGCAGCAGAGGGATTTCGGTGAGAAGAATGACCCTGAGAGTTGCCGTCTGTGGATGGGCTCCCAGGCAGGAGTGAGGCTTGTAAGCAGCACGTCCCCCCGTATGAGGTGCCCGGCAGGGGTCAGCGCCTGCCACTAAATAAAAGTTCGGTATATGTGTGCGCAAAGGTCAGGAAAGTGAAGCATTATGCACAATCAACTTGTCTAAATATCAGAAGATATTCCTGGGCAGGCAGAAGCTGCTGCCTCCCTCCTTCCCTGTCACAGGGAATGCTCTGGTTCTGTTTGAGTTCAGCTTTACAATATCTCCTGAATAATTCAGCTCAGACGTGTGTTGAGCGCTGGCTGTAAGCCGGGTGCTATGTGGGCACGGGCTGGAAGGGGACACGGAGGGGCTGTGGGGTGGGGGTCAGGACATCGGATACCGGCCCCTGGAGGGGATGGCACCTTCTGGCAGTTGTGAGCACCACAGTGACCACCCGCCCTGCCCCGGCGCCAGTCCTGTTGTCCCTTGCTTCTCCCATGTGCGTCGACCACGGCGTCCACCCCATTTTACCATAGTTTCCAAGGGAAGGATTCTTTTTGCCTCAGTTGATGGTTGAGACCACACTCAACTGTGCTTAGACCCTTGAGAAATTCAAGACAGACCAGACGTCTTAGCCATTTTTGCTGCCCCGACATCTGTCTCTAAACCCGTCTGCGGGGTGAGTTGGTTTGGCCAACACACAGACCTTATCCTCGTCCTGTGATAGACACGGGGCCAGTAGGGGCGTGTTTCCAACGTTTCCAGGTGCTGCTGTCACAGCTAAGGGAGTTGGCCCTTCTCTTCCCCCCAGGCGGGCCCTCGGGACCCCGTGACAAGGGCGCTCTGTGCAGGAGGGCTCCCCGTGCCCTGGGGCCTCAGAACGGGGCTGCCGCGGGTGGGCCCCCCAGACCCCGCAGCGCCTCTGGGAGCCAGGACATACTCGGGGATAGCAGTGACTGCCTGCAGCGAGCCGTCTTTACAACCTGGGTTTTGGACTGTTTATAGGATCAGTATTTTCAGAAAAGAAAGAGTATCTACTGTCTACTTACAACCAAAAGAAAAATAGGACGGAGGGGAGGCATTATGCTGTCTCCCCAGGAAGGATGAATCACGGCCTTCCTCCCTTGCTGTGCATTTTGTCCTTTTTGAAAGGCTTTAAATCTTCATTGATGCATGGAATGGTTTCTCCCTGCCTGTGAATATCTTTTGATGTCGCCACAAGTTTCTTGCTCATAATACCCTTCTTTTGGTCCTGTATCTACATACATATTTCTAGAGTTGGGAATTTACGATGCTTTATTACAAACCACATCCATTTATACCTCTTCTTCCTTCTGTAAATCCGGGACAGTATTTACCATCGTCCCTTGGTTTCTGACACAGACACCACCACACCTCACCCAGGGTACATATGCTTGCCTGCTCACCCTGTGAGGTGGGGGTGCCCGCCCCCCTTCTGGGAATGCTACAGGAAGCTCTTGCTCGGTGATAATTTCAGCAGTGAGTGAAACCCCAATTACTGGGAAAAATGAGACTTCTTCCTCAGAGCTTAAACACGCACAGAGGAATGTTTCACCTAAAAGAATCGACTGCAGAGTTCTTTGTCATCCTCGGTGTTGGTTCTGTTTGGTTTTTTATGTGCAGCCCTCTCTTCTCAGCACGCCACGGAGTCTCAGAATTCCTGCAGTGGAAGGGACCAGGGAAGGTGCCAGCACTCTGGGCCTCCCACAGTGTTCAGGACCAGGGCAGCCTCCTTCAGGAAGCCGCCCCGCCCCCGGGGTCCAGGATAAGCGCCCCGTCCGCTGCCTCCACCGGGCCGCAGACCCACACAAGGCAAGCGCCCCGACCCGGGCTCTGAACTGAGCCCCTTCAATGTCGTGTGATGCAGCCTAGTGCACAGAGGTTGTGGTGACCGCTTGGCGACTTCGTGCACTTGGAGACCCCGGCTCTAAGGGGCCTCACCCATGTCCCCGGCGGTGACTCCTCCCTGGGACCGGCACCATCTCAGCTCTGCTGTATTTGGTGGTTTTTCAACAAGGGCAGCACCTTTCTTAGACTTTTACTCTGTACTCATTTTTTCAGGGATTCATCCAAGAAGCAAGGATTCACTCTTCACTGTCTGCCAGGTGTGGCCAGGCTCCATGTGTTGGGGGTCAGCTCTGGGCTGGAAACTCAGGGCGCCTGGGGGCTCCCTGGATGACAGGACACACATCTGATTCTCAAGGGAGAGGTGGTGGATCTTCAGACAAGTGAAGCATCAGGGGCAGAAGTTCAGGGACAGGAGAGAACACGTATGTGGTCAGGAACCAAAGATGGGCACGGCGGGGTGGAAGGGAGAGAGGCAGGGGCCAGGGTGGGAAGGTCCTTGTCTCTCCACCTGGGGAGCTGGGCTTCGTCCTGAGGGTCACAAGAAGCCACTGAATAGTAGACAGAGGTAGTTAGAAAGACTGTAGGCCTTGGAGGGTCTTACCTGGCTTCACACCCCGGAATCACCTGTTACTAGGTCTGGGGTCTCAGGGAACCACTTCTCAGACAGATAGGGCTGCTGTCCCTGCCTTCCTCACAACCCTGCATGAGAATGAAATGCGGTAAGGAAACTGTGAAGGGCCCACCTGCTAAGGTCGCGCTGAGAAGTGACAGATATACAAGGAAGGAATAAGATGCAGCCTGCGGAAGCGTGGCAGGAAGTGTCTGGAAGGATAGAGAAGGAGCATGACACAAGTTTAGGGACCTGTACGTGGCCATTCCACACCCAAACCCATGCTCGTAGACACACGCGCACACGCACACACATCTCTGCCTGTATACACACACACACACAGGTACATGCCCAGATGTATGCACACCCACACACGCATGTTCACACTCATGTATGTATACAGGTGCACACCCTGCCTGTAGACACACGTGCACACACACGTGCACAAGTGTAGATGTATATACCCCACCCTTACACATGCGCACATACGCCCACACTCACATATGTATATATACACACCCCCTTCCTGTCTACACATGTACGCACACACGCACACATGTATACACGTGCACACACCCCTCGCATACACACATGGCACACCTCCGTTTTGCCTCCTTGTGGGAGTTCAGCGATTGTTTTAGATTCTTCGCATCTCCCACGCCTGGCCTTATGGAGCCCTGCCCATCACGGGCGCTCGTGACATTCTGAGTTGATGCTTTGGTCAGTGGCTCTGTCCTCCCGATGGCATCGGCAGGTCCTGAGAACCACGACGGTGCCAGCAGGAGGGGCAGGTGGGGCTTCTCTGCCCGTCTGCCCGGAGCCCCGGGTGCCCTCCCTTTCACGGGCATTAGTGACATTTGAGAGAAGGCTGCTCCCCAGCCTCGGTCTAATAAAGAGGAACGTGGTTCAGCATATTTGAAGATGGCTGGGAGGCGTGAAGGATGCCTGAAGCCAGGCGATCTTCCCTGCAGTGCCAGCGGGAATGGGCGGGTTCCTTCTTCCCCCCGGAGACCCCGCGAGCAGAGTCCCCCACGCGAAGGCGCTCCTGGTCTTCCCTGCACCCGTGGAGGGCAGCAGGCTGGCGGGACGGCGCTGGCCTGGGAGCAGCGTCCTCGTGGAGGTGCTTTGGTGCCATTTTCATTTCAGAGGGCCCTAAAGACATCAAGCAAGGCCATCCCTGTAGGTGTCGTTCCGGCTTCTTTTCATTTTGGGCTAAGAGAGGTTTTACATCTATCTCTTGTTACTCGTGTATTTGTGAGCTGGGAGCCCAGTTTAAATGATGCTCTAGGTTCCGCGGAGCCCAGCAGTTGCCTGGAAGTGCTGGTGCCCGGCAGCGCTGAAATTGCAGGGGTCTGGGGGGCGATCGAGCCCCCGAGGAGCTTCCGTGGACCGGAGCCCCCTGGCACGAGCCTGTGGCCGACTCAGGCACCAGGAGGTTCTCTGCGCTGTGTGGAAAGCTCTGGGTGTCGCGCTCGAGTCATTCATTGTCATCCGCCGGCCGTGTGAGAACGTGTGTTAAGTACTCGGCCAGCCACTGCCGCTCCTCTTTGCTCACCGCCACTCTCTGGGGTTCAGCCGTGAGACCCGGCTCTCTCTTCCCGGAATTGTCTTTGTTTGTCACGTCGCGATGTCCTTGAATGTCTCTGGCTGTTCTGATGTCCGGGGGGACGGTGGCTGGTGCGGTACAGCACAGGGGGACGTGTGTCGGGGCTCGAGTCCGTGTGTGGGGGGCTGTGCACAGAGCGAAGTGTCCCAAGGCTGGCTTCCCCATGGGATACCGCTTTCCCAGGTGTCATCTTGTTCAGCGAGACAGCCCCTCCGTGTACTTCTCCTGGCCAGCGTCGGGGTTCCTGAGGACAAGCGTCGGGGCGGAAAGCTGTCCTTCCTGTCTCTGCCCTCAGGGCCCTTCTTGTGAGCGTCTGTGTGTGAGGCACGCGGACGCAGGGACCGAGGAGCCCCGCGGTGTGTGCTTTTTAAAGAGGGAGCCAAGCTGTGGAAACAGGTGGTGCCGGGCTTGAATGCGGGGGGCCAGCCCGAGAACCAGGCAGAAGGGGGTGGTGCTGCCATGGCAGGCTCCTCTCTGGCTGAGCCCCATGCTCTGGGTGAGGACCCGGGTCACCTGGCCGCCCATCGAAGGCGCGACAGCCTGGGGGGCCGGCCGTGTAGCCTGGGCTGAAGTAGCTCTGGGCCTGGCGTCTGAGAGCCTGGGTGTGGGAGCCCGGAGGGGGTGCCCCCCCCCCCCCCCCGAGCCCACGCGCCCTCGAGCCAGCCACTGCATGCCACAGGCAGCACAAGGAAAGTGCTTCACACGGCACCGGCCTCCTTCCTCCTCTCGTCGCACTGCAGACGGCTCGGACGGCTCTCAGCAGCAGCAAAGACTTAGAGCTGTCCTCAGGTGTGTCCTCCGCGTGGTTCCATGTGTGCCGGAGAATCCATCGGGGTCCCCCACGGGCCCGGCACCAGGCGAGGTGTTTCGACTGTGTTCTTCCAGCAGCCAAACCCACTTTGTGGCCTGGTGTGAGGCCTCCTGGGGCAGGGTGGAGAGTTCGGACCAAAAGTTGGAAGACCCGGGCTCTGGCTCCAAGAGTGTGTCCTGGGCAGTGTATTTCCTCTCTGAGCCCGCTCCTCTCCTGTAAAATAAGGGGATGGATCGTCGGGACTTTTGGAGCCAAAAGTGGACAGGTTTTGGACCCCTCTGTGGACAGTTTGCCTTTTGCCAGCCCCCCTGTGGTCTGGGTGGGCTCCTGTCAGACAGAAACAAGGGCCAGCAGTGGCCTGGCCTGGAGGCAGAGGTTCTAGGTTGTTCCCTCTATCGTGCCTTCCAGGTTCCACCCACGGGTAGCTGTGGAGATACCAGCAGTGCCCCTGTGTGCCCACCGGGACTGTGGCGCCAGGCTGGGACGGAGGAGCCTGTCCTTGCTATCCAGAAGCTGTGGGTGTATCGGGGAGACCTGTGAAGTCCAGACTGTGGTACACAGCCGTGTGAGGGCTCTGCTGGGACACCACACAGCACATGCGGCCACAGGGAATCCCTCTTCCTCAAGGAGGGCTCCCCCAGCGAGGGACACTCCTAGGGAGTTTCTTGAATGTTGGGAAAGAGAAAGGTTAACCTGCTCAGAATGGTTTTTACAAAGAAAAGTGGAGACGGTACCCAGAGAGGAAGGGGAGCAGGCCTGGGAGGAGGGAGAAAGCAAGACAGTGAGGCACCGGCCCGCCCAGTGTCCGTCAGTGTTTGCCTGCGAGTGGATGGGGAGGGGGCTGGCAGCCACAGAAGGGCCTGGGCCTCGGCAGGCAGACACTCCTCAGCAGGAATGGAGCCCAGCAGAGTGCCGGGTCTGACAGCCATCTGGTCTAAGTTCTAGAGGAACACTTGAGGTAGGCAGAGCTTGCAGAACTCAGAGCCTGATCCAGTGAATAATTTGTAGAGTCCCCTGGGTTAAGGTTTTCTATTAAGCCATCTATGCTGCTAATAATTTAGCTGGAAGATATGTTAGATACAGCATTTGGGGAAAGTGGAGTACCCATCTCAGGGGATAATGGCATTGTGAAGCCGTATTATTTCTACTGTGGGGAGCAATTCTAAGCCTGAGCTAATAGTTTAAGCTACCAGAGAGATCACTTTGAATGGAGGAAATGGTTGAGAGCTCTACAGGCAGCTGGAAAGTGATTAGACTGTGTGAAGTAATGATTTAACCCAGTTGATCTGCGACGTGTAATCCCATCTGTCGCTGTCAGACCACACCAGCTGAGGAAGGTCTCTGGATGAGGGGTCGCCGAGACCAAGGTCCAGCTCTTGCTACTTTCCAACTGTTTGACCCTGGATGAGTCCCTGGCCCGCTGAAGGTTTCATTCAGAAATGCCCGGTGTGGGATGCTGTGTGTACATGGCCAGCACGGGTTCAGTAAACGGTGAGGGGCTGGGGGGACGCTGGGCTGCATGGGATGGGGAAGGTCCGCGGTTTGCAGGAACATGAAACATGGAGTGTGTGAGGGTGGGGAGGGGGGAGGGGCTGCCTCTGCAGAGCCTCCCAGACCCCTTCTGTGGAGCATACGGCACCCCACCCCCGTCAGTCCTCCTCCTGCAACATTCTCTTCCCGGACCAGCCGGAGGGCAGCCTCTTCAGGCCAAGCAGGGCCACTGGCTCATGAGAGCTCGCGAAAACATAACACTGCTCCACAGCAGGCGACCGCCAGGCTTTGGGGGCCCTGGCCGTTGCTAGTTCTGTTTTGGGGGCTCAGAGAGGTGACTGAGCAGCGGCACACGGTCCCTGTTACGCCTGTGCCCACTGAGAAGGATGCTCTTTGCAGGACTCTGCCAAAGGCGCATTACCTTTGTCTCCATCCGTCTTCCTGTGAATGAAGCCCTGAGGTTCACTGCGCTCTCGTAATGAGCAGTGGATGGATTGAATGGTGACCCTCTTGCACAAAACCCTGGAGCTGAAAACTGGGGGAAGAAAAACAGGAAACAGGATTATCTTTGAATAGACTTTGTACTTGGAGAAGGTGATGCGGACAAATAAACATAAATATTTAAAGGAGCAGTGAGAGAAGTGTAACGCTCGGTGAGTTTTAATCTCTCATGTTAGGCAAGTTTCCGTTGGCGGAGTGCCATGGACTGGGTGACGCAGGCCCTTCTTTGAAAACCGTCCATGTTTTCCTTTGTAAAACGAAGCCTCAGCCCCTCAGCGGGTGACCAGGGCTCTTCAGGACCTGACCATGAACGCTGCCTGCCGCTCCTTCCCAGCCCTCCCTCCTGTGACTTTGGCACATTGGACAGACGCCCCCAGGAGCCCCCCAGAAGCAGATGGCCCTTTGGCCTGCAGCTCGACGCCTCTGGCCCAGCCAGGAGCAGAGCGTCGATGCAGAGAGGGGTCCAGAGCAGACGTTGAAGACTGGGAGCTTGGAATCTGTGAGAGGGCTCAGAACAGAGCCCAGGGGAGGGTTGTGGAAGCCGGGAGAGGGAGTCTCAGTGAGTAAAGCTGAGGCTGGGTCCGCAGTGGGAGATAGTATAGAGCCTTCTGGAAGGGGGAAGACAGCACTCTGCCCAGTGGGCGTGGTGGGATGTGGCCGGCAGCCTTGGCAGGGCCGTGGGCACATGCCTGCTCTTTGCTCGCTGTCTGCTGTCTGTCTGCGAAACCTTCTCCTGCCACATGTAGACACCACCACCATCCTTGAAGCAGCCCCTGGGCTCTGATGCGGCAGAGTAAGCATGCGGTTTACCCTTATTTAAGCCCAGCAGCCTCCTCTTGGTTTCTGCCTGTCTTCCTCCCCACATCTGTGGGCAGCAGTCCTCCGGGTCACCTCGGGACCCCCTCAACCCCTGGAGCTGGTGTCAGAGAACTCGGCTGTCACGGAAACAGGAGGCTGCAGCCCCCACTTACCAAAGGCTGGAGCCGGGTCAGGTTCCCCTCGTCCGTGGCACTGCTTTCGGCCCTTGTCAGTACAGGGCCTGCGTGGTGTTAGCGTTGTTCAGAGGAACAGGAATTTTAGCCGGTGGGAATTTCTGTTGTGACTGCGTCTTTATCTCAGGCTTCGGCTCTGACAGCAGTCACCGTCCCCCAATCATGGCACATGTCCAGGAGTGCATGTGTCTCAGAGCTCACATCGTCTGTTCCCTGAAGTGCAGCAGGCTGGCTTCGCACATGGGAGGTCCTGGGGACATCAGCACAAGTCGCCCCGGCCCCTCACCTTTTCCTTTGTGTAGAATTTCCTGACACTTAAGAGGAGAAACGCATTTGTTGTGTATTCCCCCCCGCCTTTCCCCAGCCTTCTGGCAGGCACCCTCTTTCAGTGTGAAATAAACCAATATTTACTTCCAAAGTCTTGGTTCACAGTACATTTCCCATTTAAATGAAATGGAAACAAACACTAAAAGAAGAAAAGAAAAAAGGTCCTGATTCACTCTGGAGAAACAAATCAGGCTAAGTGTGTTAATAGTTTCCATTCAGGATAGTTCTCTGGTTTCTGGTGAATTCTTTCAGTCCAAATTAGAAGTGCCTTCCAATCCATAGTTTTGTGTGGTACCCACCCCAGAGGTGCCTTTCCATTTTTCTGTCTCAATTAAATATAATCCCCCTTTTGACACCTGCTCGCAGGGAATGGTACAGTCACAGGGTCAGAGGGAGGCCCCTGGGGGCCAGTTGGACCACCCCCGGGAGAGCATGGAGTCATGGCTGTTACAGATGGGTGGGCTGCCGGGAGGAGTAGGCCTTCCCCTGCCAGACACCAGCTGGGAGAGGAGTCAGCGTCAGCAGGGGGCGCTCACAGAGGCCACCTGAGCACCCCCACCTTTGCTGGCTGTCCTGGGAGCTATTGCTCCTTCTGTCCCCTCTGCCTGGAACCCATCCCCACTTCTCCTCCGGAGGCCTTCCCTGGCTGCCCGGCCCTCGATGGGAACACGGCAGCTCTGCTCCTGTGTCTGCCCCCACTGGATGGGGCTTTTCCACTGGGCCACTTCCCCAGCGCCCGTCACAGCTCCCGGTCCCTGGCGGATCATCACTCCGCAAATACTGAGTGCTTGTGTGTGCGTCTGGCCTGGCTCTGGGAAAGAGCGGTGCCAGGACACTGCGGCCCCTGCTGCGTGGAGCTTAGTCTGCTGGGACTTTTATGATGACGAAGGCTTGGCATAGTGGCTGGATTAACAAGTAACGGATGTGCCATGGCACCTTGCAGCTCGCGGGTGTTAAGAAAATATTATTAAATGAATACTACAGGCACTGAAAAGGCAGCGGCATTATTAAGCACCCACTTTGCTTATAGGGTCTCTTTTACCTTCCCAGCTGTCTTCTGGAGTGCCCATTCATCCCTGTTTTACTGATGGGAAAATTGAGGGTTGCAGGGTAGGTGTCTGGCCTCCCAGCAGACAATGGTGAGCTGCGGTTCGAGCCCTGCTCCGTGCAGGACGAAGACGTGTTCCTCCCACCTGGCCATTCGGCTCCTCTCTGACATCCCTGCACACATCTGAGGACTCTTTCTTGTTCCCTCCCGAAACCATCCCAGACCCCCCTCCGGGACTCGTATTCTAACCCTTACATTATTTTTGCAGCTCTAGGCTCTCAGCTCTTCCTGAGTCTTCCCCATGTTCTTTCGATTATTTTTCTTCTGAAGATCAAAGACAGTTGTTATTTAAAACAGGCCAGAGCCCACAGGGTCAGGGGTGCGGGACATCAGCACTGGCGGGAATTGGCTTTTTCTGGAATCTGCCTGCTTGGAGCTGGAGAGAAGGACCTGGCTGTAGAATTTCGGTCCCCTCCACCGACAGATGCCCCCGCCCAGACCATCCCACCCAGCCCCACGGCAGGTCCCTCCTGTAAGCCACCTCCCGCCATGGCTAAGGCATTGGGGGAAATCATTCTTGCAGGGACATCTACTCTTTCCCAATGTGAGACTGGTCTTTGTACAGGGAGTGGAGCCCCCACAGTGTGTGGAAAGACAGAAAACCCAGGATAAACCTGGCCCCTTTTTCACCGCCAAATGGACCAGCTCTGAATTTCCAGGAGCCAGCCCACCTAACCTTCAACGTGGGTGCAGTAAATAACTCGTACACTACCTTCCAACCCTCATACCTTTGGCAACCCCGGCAACCCCCACACCTCTCTGGGAGGCAGCTTGGCGTCAAGAGAAGAGCTTGGACTTTGGGTTTCGACTTGGGCTTTGCCACTTGCCACCACTGGGGCCCGTGGCCGTGTTTCTCTGCAGCACTGAGCTTCGCCTTCTCCATCCGTAAACCAGGGATGAGAGCAAACATAGAGCGTTGTGTGCAGTAGGGACAAGCTCCTGGAACGTACTAGATGCTCCATAAGCAGTGGTTGTGATTCTGTTGTTATGGCCGGACCCAGAAGCAGGACCTGTGTGACCTTTCTCTTGCCCTCACACAGGTAACGGACGAGGAGCCCAGCTCCAACCACACGGTCATGATCCAGGAGACCCTCCAGCAGGCCTCTGTGGAGCTGGCCGAGCAGCACCACCTGGTGGTGTCCTCTGACGACGTGGAGGGCATCGAGACGGTGACTGTCTACACTCAGGGCGGGGAGGCCTCGGAGTTCATCGTCTACGTGCAAGAAGCCATGCAGCCCATGGAGGAGCAGGCCGTGGGGCCGCAGGCCCAGGAGCTCTAGAGGACACGCCACGTCTGATGGGTGCCACGGGGCAGGCCCTCCAGGCTCTCTGCAGAAGGGCGCTTTCCGTGGCTCTCTCCTCTGCCGTTTCTGCCCGGGCGGCCACATGGGGCTCCTCGCCCTACCTTGGGTAGGCAAGGCGATTGGCATCACCAGCAATACAGGACCCCCACCTCCAGCACAATCGCATACACCCCCCTTACTCTGTATCCTCTGCTTCTGGAAAGACTTTTGCATCTACCTTCTACATGGCCCACATCGCATCGCCCCTTTGCTTCAAGATTCATACAGGGACCCAGTCCCCATCAGCATCTGCCCCAAATCACATCCCCAACTCCGTGACCCCGTCCAGGTGCCGAACCTTCCTCTGGGACCGCTTTGCAGCCTGATGAAAGGGAGCCAGCCAACACAGAGAAAGTGACCTTATGGTTTTGAATCACCTCTTGGGGGAAGGAGGGGAGGGGGTCCTGGCTTTATCTACAAGATTCTGTCCCCCCCCCCCCCAATCAAGGGCACTTGTTACCAGGTGTGGTAACCACAGTTGATGACCCTCCCATTCCCATGACAGGTGGGGTCTTAGCTTATGTCTTAGAGTTCTTTTGCTTTTTTTTTTTTTTTTTTAAATGCACTTTTTACTATTCACCTCCCATTCTATGAGATGTGGTGGGTAGAATAAAATTCTCTACCTGAGTACTCCAGTTCCTCCGTTAGCTTGGATGGTTTACGCGTCCCCTTTCCGAATCAAAATCTTGGGTTTGGGCGCCACCCAGAACCTCCCCATCCAAGATCCAAAGCCTTAACAGGCAGGTGATGGTGCCATCCTCCTGCTAGAGCACTTTAGGATTTGCTTTGGGGCCTGTGGTTGCAGGTGAATGGTCTTACCTTTTATCTCCTGGGGCCTGGCCCTGGATTTCTTACAGCCAAGACGTGTGCGCGCCTGCTTTCCACCCTGTCCTTGCGAGGAGCCATCAGCTGACCGAAGCCTTCATGACACACTGTTGTTGGAGGGGCAGTCCAGGTGCCGTGGCAAATCCCATACCTTTTGAGCCTCTGCTCTGTGCACAGCTTGGGAGGGACATAAGGGCGAGTCCTCCTTTGCCCTGCCTGGCCCTGGGTCTGTTGACCTCATCACCCACCTTCCGATTCCCTGAGGTCGAGATTTGTGTCCTCTGAGAACCCTTCACATGAAGTGTTAGGCGTGTAAGAGCAGATGTACAGACAGGAAGTGGTCGTTGGTCTGGGTGAGGAGCGGGCGGAGTGCGCAGCCCCATGCACGTGGCCCTCATTGTTCGGGCCCTGTCATCACACCCCAGCAGGGCCCAAACGCACCTCCTAGGGGAAGCGTGAAGCTGCTATTCTAAGACAGGGAGGAAAGTGACTTCTTGCCCTAGGCAAGGAAAGGAGTTCAGAAGAAGGACAGACATTCCCCACTTGGGACGGGTTGGGGAAAACTCCATGGTGGGGGAGACCTGGGATCAGGCCCTTATAAGCTGGATAGGTTTTGCACTTGCAGGATTGGGGTGGAGGGACAGGGAAGGGTAACAGACGGAAAGAAGAAGAGTAGTGGAGCCACGCCCGGAGTGGAATAGCAGCGGGGAGGGACAGCGAGCCCTGGACACTCCCATTTGGCTGGCGGGTAGCTCCAAGGGGAAAGGCAGAAAGATCAACCGGAAGCCAGAACCTACAAGAACCGGGGGTGAGAGATGGATGTTGGCATTATTCAGTAAACCACGGGGAGGCGGTGTTTGTGAGTAGTCTCGGGGTGTGGAGGGCAGAGTGGTACTCCAGAGAGGGTGACGATGTCCACACATCGGGTAGTTACGTTGGGATGGTTGAGCGTCCAGATTGGAGGCAGAGTATCTGGGCTCAAGCCCAGATCCGTCACTTCTTATCTGGGTGACCTTGACGTTTTTCCGCGCCTGGCTGAGTTCTAGTTTACTCATCTCTGAAATGGGTCTGAGGATTAATGCTACCTGCTAAGATTACGGAGTGGATTGAGTATGCTGAGCCCTTGGAGGCATTAGCGGAGGCCCTGGCCCATACTCTGTAAATACCAATTATGATCTGTATTCCTGGGCATGGGGGAACCAGACCTCAGCATCCCCCAGACTCTCCCGTGTAGAGGGGGAGAGGGGGCATGAACGCGCAGTAGGAAAAGACTTGACTCAATGTGCTCAGTGCTCAAGTGTGCCTGGAGGGAGGGACCCGCCCTTCCATAGCTGATGGGGACGCAGGATGCTGAGGGGCACGTGCCCGGACACTCAGCAGGGGCCCTCAATGCCCGCACAACTGTCCACGTGGCTGAGTCGGGGTGCCTGTGGGGCCGGGCCAGTCCTGCATGCCGATCGCCTCCAAAGTTGGACCCGATTATCTCTGAGATGCATGTCCGGCATGAGCTGCGTCTTTGCGTCAGCAGTGACCCTGAAATCTTTAAAAAATCTTGTTCTGATTTGTAAACTCCCGCATTAAGAGATCCCTGCCCTGGCTGGTGACCAGCGTGAGTGCCCTGGGTGCCTGCTGGGCCGTCTGAAGTCCTTGGGCGCTGCTCAACGTAGACGTGAGGGAGAAGTGGCTTAGTGTCAGAATGGAGGTCCTGAGGGCCTTGGGCCTGGGCAGGGAGCAGGCTTCGGTTTGAGTCCGATTCCACATTTATGATTCGTTGTGATGTTGGTTAACCTTTAGGAGGGTCACTTCATCTTCTGTAAAATGGGGTAAATTATTGGCCCCATTTGCCTGGTCGGGTTCGAGGATTTACCGTGATCACATATGTCCAAGCACCCAGCACGCTGTACTGCACGTAGTAGGAACACAGCGGACCTTTACTTGCTGCTGTTCACGGTGGGGTCCTAGGAGAGCCCCGTGGCAGATGACAAACAGCAGCTGGACAGGGCCATCTCATGTCCCCCCATGTGAGCGGAGTTGAGGACAGCGGAACCCTGTTGTTCCTGGGCCCCACCCAGGGCCTGGCGTGCATCCTTCACTCACTGAGTCAGCAGAGGCCAACCAGCTACCTCCAGTGGCCAGACCCTGGGCTGTGAGCTCGGAACACAACTCATCAGTGACACGTGGTCCCAGGCCTCAGAGACTCACCACTGGGTCAGAGGGTGGAGGCCTGAGTCGGTGGCCCGTGTGGAAACCTCTACAGGAGCAGAGTAGGGCTGCGGGTTACAGCCTGGGAGACACGGCTGCCCCCTCCGATGAGCCAGGAGCCGGGCAAGGTGGTGGCAGCAGGACCGGAGGCCTGAATTAACAGGGCCCACCGAGGAGGTGGCAAGGAATAAAGACCAGAAGCCCGCATGGACCAGCCCAGCCTAGCCTTGCACTTTGCTCCCCTGGCATCTTGCTGGGCCTGTGGGTGGACCCTAGTGTGTGCTCATCTGACCAATCAGAACATAGGTCAGGAGGTTAAGAAACTTGCCCAAAGTCAACAGCTAGTAAGGGCCGAGGCTAGGAGTGAGCATTGGGCTGACTGGGGAACTCGCCCTCTGGTCGTTTCTCCGAGCTGAGCCTTGGGAGCCTGGGGCGTGAGGGCTGGGAGCGATGGCCCCAGGGCAGGGGCAGGGACACAATGGTGAGACCTAGGACCCTGCTCAGCCTGGGAGGAAGGGGGAGAAGAAAGGATGCGTGGGGAGAAGGAAGGAATGAATGTTGCTATTTAATGTGTTCTCGGTATTCTGTTATTCCTACAGTCTGTTTCCCCCATGGGAGTCGTGAAATCATCCAGCACTTGGCACTTCCCTTGCACGGTTCATGGGGAGCCTTTGCTCATAGCAAATGCTATGCGGCACCGGTTTATTTTTGCCTCCCCCCACCCCTCACCCCCCACCGAATTACGGCAAACACAGAGAGTGGGTAACACACCCCTGTGGCTGTTTGGTGGGGCAGGGCAGGGGCTGGTTTTTCTAAAGTCCTTTCCTAGGGAGCTAATACTGAGCTTGGGGGTGCCTGCTTCTCTGAGCCAGGTGGTACGTTTAAGAGATTCGTTCCTTAGTTCTGATGCTTCCCCCCCACCCCCGCCCCCCGGCTGTTTTATTTGGACACTTCTTGATCCATATTGTGTTTTGTGCCAAGAGAAGTGAAAGCTTGGGCTGGGAGACAGTGGGCCCCTGCCTTCCTGCTTTACTATGTGTGATAAGTGCCCACCACGTGCCAGGTACCACACTAGGCAGCCCGCCATGCATCTCTGCGTTCCGTCTTTCCATCGCCTGTGTCTTCAGAGGATGGGACGTCTGGTCCTTCTGTGCTGCTCGCTCCGAGCCAGGGGTGTGGATGTTCTTACTGATTCTAGCGAGGTGAGTAAGGTGCTGTCATTAGAGTTTTACTGATGGAAAGTATTAGCACAGAGAGGTTAAGAAACTTGTTCAAGGTCACATAGGAAGTAGCAGAGCCAGAATTTGAGCTCAAGCAAGATCAGCAGTCATAACCAGAGTACCCAGTGCCAAGGCTTCTTTCCCTTTCACAGCTGAGAAAACAGAGGCTCGGTAAGGAACCCACCGTGGTGACGTTTGAGGCCAGAAAGTGCTGTGTGGGACTTGAATCCAGCGGGGGTGTCCTGTTTCCTCAGCTACTTTCTGTACTCCCAGTGGCGTGCTGCCTCCCCCTTTCCCTTCCATCCGTGACACCAGAAAGGCAGATCAAGAGCACAGTGAGGGGGCCAAGCTCAGTTTGGGGGGGTGGAGGAGATTTAGAGGGGGCAAAAGAGCAAGGTCCCCTCCATGGAGCAAAAGCCCAGGAACCGTGTAGCTGTGGGACAAGATCACGTGTGGGCAGGAGCCCCAGGGCCACCTGAGGTCCGACACGGAGACAAGATAGGGACCAGCTGAGGGGGGCGCCTGTGACACATGGGGCTGACCTGACCCTTGAAGACCCCTGGCCCTGTAGCCCCCAAGCGCCTTCGCAGCCAGTCTCGTCTGCCCGCAGCCCTAATGCCAGCCTGCATCTGTCTGGGAGGCTTGCTCTCCCTCTGTGGTGTGGGCTCGCCTCCCAGGCTGCCATCTGTCACCGTAGGGTGACACTCTCTGAATAAGCTGAGGACGTCCAGGCAGGACACATCTGTGTCTAACTCTATTGCTTAGAACTTGTGTAACTTTGGAAAGTTACGTTACTTACTGATTGTGCTAATGGGGGTATAGAGAAAATTGTCGCAGGGCAATTCTCTAATGGGGACCGGGGAATTGTCGCAGGGCATTAACAGCTTCCCGGGACGAGGGTCTGCGTCCAGTCCTTGGCACTGCACTGGGAGGCGTGGGTGTTCCCACCCCATCACGGGGACGAAGGTGCCTGAGGGAGCGTATAAAATAGCCCCGGAGGTAGTGAGATGAGTGGAGATGACATGTGTGTCGTGTTCAGCAGGGGAGGGACGGGTCTGGCCCCTCGAGACAGTGCTCGGTGAGGAGGCGTGGCCTCCCGGCGTGGCCCCCGGCGTGGCCTGGCTGCAGCAAGTCTGAGCCACCTTCGTTGCTCTGAGTCTCACATTTTTGAGGAGATGGTGACTCATAACCTGTATCTACGGGGCCAATTTAGCAAATTAATTTTTCTTGTAATAAGGATTTAAAATTCATTAGCTGTTGTCAGTGATGATTTTCCCCTTGTTCTTCGGCTCCATGTTTCAAGGCTGGAGAAAAAAGCCTGTTTGATTAGAAATCCATCTCTCCCCCCACCCCTTTTAAAACTTCAAAGTGAACTGTCCATCTTGTCCTTGGATGAAACCCAGGCTCGCATCAATCTCCCCTCGCGATAATAGTTTTAAGTCGGACCAGGAAGTCTTTGGGAATCAATTAAGTAGACGAATACTTTGCTGGAGAGAAAAAAAGCGTGCTGAAGGGGGACTTTTTTTTTTTTTTTTAAGATTTTATTTATTTATTTGACAGAGAGAGACAGCCAGCGAGAGAGGGAACACAAGCAGGGGGAGTGGGAGAGGAAGAAGCAGGCTCCCCGCGGAGGAGCCTGATGTGGGGCTCGATTCCAGAACGCGGGGGTCACGCCCTGAGCCGAAGGCAGACGCTTAACGACTGCGCCACCCAGGCGCCCCTGAAGGGGGACTTAATTTACCATGCATCACAAAATTTTCTAAGTAAATTATTTTCAAGTCAACTCGGCCCTTCTCTTAGCCATGACGGGGACACGTTTGCGCTTGATTTAAAAAATTCTAATCTATCACCGTCACTGTTCCTGCTGCAATTTAAGGCTTGGGTGGTCTGTGGTAGATAACAGTTGTTACACTTCCTGCGGGCTAAGAAGGCGGTGACGCTTTGGTGTATTAACTGTCACAAAGCAGACAAAAGGGAAAAGGCAGGTCTGTGTAGACAGAAGAAGGACGTGTCAGGCCAGAGTCGCCCGTGGTGTCTGCTGCCTCCCCCGTGGGTGACAGAGCGGTGTCCCCGCAGCTGCCCCGCCCCCAGGGGGCTCACAATGGACCAGGAGAAGCTAATCAGACAGCGTTCCTGCTAGAGCCACCTGTGCTGGGCACTTAGGTCACGGGCATCCTACACAGGCACCTGGACGGAAACTGGCCTTGAAACACGGGTTCTGCAGGCCTTGGAGGGAAGCAGGGGCGCCTGGTTTCTGTCCCTTGCAGGTCACAGCGTGCCGACGGTGATAGTCGGTAGCGTCTGCCCAGGCCGAGGGTCTCTGGAAGCCCATCAGCTGGCACCGTGTGAAGACGAAGTGTGGGTATGTTTTCAGCAGGTGAACCTGGGCTGTGGCTGAGCTCAGGATCGTGGGTCGGAGCCGTGGGTTCACCACGAACCCGTGGGGGCATCCTGTGGTCCCCCGACCCTTGGTTCTTTCACCTCCGACATGGGGATCATAGTAGCTCGCCCCTCGTCCAGCCGTGGGGAGGCTTCCGTGAGGCGGGGCACGCCGTTTGCTGGCGCACGAGCGTCCGCCCATGTCACGTGCGTGCTGTCGGAGTAGCTGGGGGGTGGACTTCTACCAGAGGAGCGAGAGTCCAGGGGACACTCCCTGGTTTGCAGGGATCAAGGGGGACAGCGAGAGCCACATGGTTGCAGGGCAGAGTCTATAAGCAAGGCCCAGGGTTCCAAAGCTGAGGGGACTGGAGGGCGACAGTCAGGCCGCGTCATCTTACAGAGGAGCAAACTGAGGCCCGAGCGGGAAGGGGACTGCTCCGAGTGCACAGGGCAGAAGAGCGGCTGTGCTCCTTTGGCGAGGGTCCATCCCGAGGGGGCCGGAGGTTCCCACTGCACTGCTGGGGAAGGCTCTGCTCGGCTCCCTCCGTCCTGTGCTTTGCTGCCGCGGACCTCACCATCCTGCTCTTTTGTCAGAGAGGGGCAGGAGAGACACCTGGGGATGGCCGGAGCGAATGCCCTGCTGCGGGACCTGCCCCTCCCACCGTGGGGGCGCTGGGGGGGCAGCCGTCGGTGAGAAGAGGGCAGTGGGCACTGTGCTGCTGGCTCAGTCCTCTCTCCGCGGTGATGCAGACACGGGCCCCCGCAGTACTGGGAGCCCCGACGGCCAGTGGAGGGAAGAAGCCCTCAGCCTCGGACGCCACAGAGCTGGAAGCCTAGTCCTGGCCCACCCAAGACCTTGGAATAGGTCCCGAAGTGTCTTGTTTCTTTGTGGCAAACAAAGCTTTTCTTAGGATATTTGCAGACCTAAAGCTGCTTTGCTCCCTCGTCTCTTCCTCGTGCCCGTGCCTGGCCTTCCTGGGTAAGGCTCTGCAGCGGGGAGACTAGTGTGAGCTCTCGGGGGGGGGGGGGGGGGTAGGAAATGGGAATGACACATAAGGCCCTGCTGGAGGATAGGCACAGGTCATCTTGAGGTTAAGAGCCGTTTCCTGGGATGACATAAAATGGTGGAGTGAGAGATCCGCAGCCTCCCGCCCTCCACAGACACAGTGACTTGGTAGCCATCCACGGACAGAGTGCCTTTGTGGGCGCCTTGGGACCCAGGCAGGAGGTTGTAAACCTGGGTGGAGCCCCAGACCCAGAAGGCCTGCTTTGGAAAGGCCAGTGCTCTGTGTGGGCCCATGGACAGCGCTGTGGTCCCAGCAGCAGACCCAAAGCAGCCCTGTGCCCTGTGGACTTAGCTCCAGCCCCCCTTTTCCACGCTCTTCCATCAGTCCCATCTGCCAAGGGACCTGGGGGATGCCACACCAGTCAGTGCCCCTGCAATGGGCCCGCCAACCATGGACCTGACTGGGACCAGCTCCAGCCCTGCTCACCTGAGGTCTCCTTGGCCCAGGGACCCAGCAGGAACCATGCCCGCCCATCCCCGGGTAACGGGCCTACGGCAGGGACCTCACCGCAGACCATGCCACAGCCCTGCACCCCAGCTGCTCCCCCAGCCCCACAGCTCCAGGCACCAGGCAGGAGAGGCCAGTCCGTGAAGACTAGAAGGTGTCTCTTCTTCCAGATGGGTGCACACCAACCAAAGGCCGTGAAGGTCCCAGAGAGTCAGGCCAACATGGCACCACCGAAGGCACTGATCAAGCTCTGGCAACTGACCTTTAAGGAATGGACATTCGTGAACCATTTGACAACGAATCCAGAATAATCGTCTTAAAGAAGTTCAGTGAGCTACAAGAGGACACAGACCACTAAATGAAATCAGGAAAACAACACATGAACGACACGAGAAGATAAAAGAAGTCAGTTCTCCAGCCGGGGCTGCGCACGCGGGGGGCCGAGGTGGCTGCAGTCCTCGGGTACCTCCTTCTCACAACGTGTCCACACGGCGGACGACTCGTCTCTTAGGGACTACGCTGTTTTCAGCATCTCTAAAACGTAGCATGTCTGCAGGACTCTTCATATGGTTGAAATCGTGTGGTTTGAGTGCTGGGCCCGGGGTGAGTTTCCACCAGTGAGCGCCCTGCACACTGTCGAGTGCCCGGGATGTGTGTGGGGGGTGATCACGTGCGCCTGCAGTTTCTTCCACCCACACGGGGCCCCAGACGGGAGGCAGGAAGGTTGCAAAGGACGCGGTGTGCCCACCCTCCACTCCCTGTTCCGTTCAGTCCAGCGGTGTTTACTCTGCGCTCAGGAAGCTCGGGCTCTGGAGGAGCGGAAGATGAGACCTGTGCAAACCCCAGACCTCCCACCTAATGCCAGCTGTCAGGGAGGGAGGGACCGGAGATCACCCAGCTCCCAGAAAGATACAGCCTTTCTTCTTTTTTTCTAATTTCAAAAAAAAGCAAGAACCGTTTCTATTCCTTGGAAACACATTTGTACAAATGTATCAATAAGATTAAAAGATTCAGGACACCTTGATTCATATGCGGCACATACACCGACGATCAAAACGTCTACCGGGACGGAGCGGGCTGCTGAATGGCTGTCCTAGGGACAGGCTGCGGGTGACCCAGCATTCCCTCCTTCCAGGTAGGTTCCTGTGGTAACAAAAAAGATCAGATGTCAGCAATAAAATGGCCCAAGGGATGTCAACACATTTTTAAAAGGCTTACGGTGGGCCAAATGACAATTGCATATATAATTACACGTTACCTATATAATTACATTACAAATTATAATTACAATTACAGTTGTACAAATAGTGGAAGCCAGTGCTCTGGGCATAGCCCCTGAGAATAGTGGTGCTTTGTAGGGCCACTGAGCCCTTTGGGGCTTCAGATGAAAGCCACAGACCTACCCCTGCCTCAGTGCAGCTGTGGGGGGCTCACTAGTCCCCATTTCAGAGAGCCTTTGATCACATTTAACCTCATCCATTTTCAGGATGAAATGCCCAAGACAGAGCAGTGAGGCATGGCCAGTGTGACCCCGCGGGGTAGCAGGGCGGGGCTGGGAGCCACAGCTGCCCCCAAGGCCGCCCCCAAGGCCAATGTCATGTGCTCCCACCCGTGCCCCTCACAGACTGCAGGCGAGAACAGGAATAGTCAAGGGGTGTCTGCTGAACATCTAGGAAAACCGTCCACGGAGTTTCCACAGAAAATACGCAGGACACAGCTTCTCCCTTGCAGGGTATTTGGGGGACCGAGGTTTGGGACCAATGGAGGATTTGGCATAAGACAGGGCAGCATCCCGAGCTGTCAGGAAGTGGCCCAGACGCCAGGTGCTGTGGAGGGTCAAGGACGAGAGGGCAGAGCCCCGCGTGCAGAGGAGACTGGCCTCCCCGGGGAGAGGGAGGGTCCTGTCCCTTGTGTGGCCTGCGCCCGGTGTCTCCTCTCGCGGTGCCTCCTGGGTGAGGTCAGGAATGAAGCAGGATTTAGGAGCTCGTTCCCACCCCCTCTTAAACCAACTTCCCCTCCCTCTTTGCTGAAGAGAAGTTTGTCTTTACCAGTGGGTCTCCCCTGCCTCTGGCCCTCCAGTTTGCCATCTTGAGGTATCATTAGAAAGATGGGTGTGTGACGAAATGGGGAAGGACTTGCCCGGAGAGGCTAGACTGAGACATGGAGCATCCCCTGGGAGAAGGGGGTTGGGAAGGCCCCAGACGGAGGGGAAGAGCAAGAATGGGTGTCCGGTTCCGGCGCACCTGTGAGCCACCGCGACCGAGGAGAGGAGGCACGCGGGCTTGTGGGAAGTGTGTCTGGAGGAGCCGTTCCTGAAAGATGCGTTGAAGGCCTTCGGCTCATGCTCGGTTGCAAAGTAGCTGGGATGAGCCCCTTGCACGCGTCTCTCTGCAGAGACTGGCCCCGAGGCCCCAGCTGCGGTTGGCTCGCAGGGACCCCTGCCTGGGATGGGCAGAGGGGACTGGACAGGACTCCGGGTCTTTGACATCAAGCACATGGGTGTGGACTCATGTGCCGGAACATTTTCCCCCGAGTTTGGTTCTCCTTTCGGGAAGGATGTTCAGAAGGAGCAGGAGGGGCCGTCTGCCTGGATGTAGGCTGCGCTGGTCTGGTTCCCAGCAGCGAGGATGTTGTGCAGGACCACGGGGGTGACAGGTGCAGATCAGCAGAGGCCAAGCGTGTGAACCTCTGGGGAGAATGACAAGTTGTTGCTCCCAAAGCCCTGGTCGTCTGGCTGAGAGTGGTCTGGGTGTGTTTGCAGACAGTTCTAGGGACAGAGCCGAGGGTGGGCCAGGCCGGGTTGGCTAGGGTCCTAACCGGCCCCTCCTTGTGGGCCTAGTGAGGAACCTCTGGGTACAGCCCTGAACCCCCTGTCCTGAAGCATGCCCAGAACACAGGAATCCATGGTGGGTAACAGTCTCCCACTCAGCGGCCTCCTGGGACCCCCACGTGCCTCTGGCTCTCCCTCACGAGCAGAACCAGATGTGAGCGGGTGAAGTCTATGCTCACGGCGAGTCCCGTGAGTCCTGTGAGCGGTGCCAGTTGCGATGAAGGGTGGCAGGGACAGCCGGCATCTTCTGATCCCCGCGGGTAACCTGTGTCCACCCACTTCATAGATGCGGGGTCATGGCTCTGGGAGACACACACACCTTTGTGAGAGCTGGGTGTCTGGGCGGGCGGGGATTTGAACCCACGCAGGCCTGGCTCCAGAGCCCCGCCCTGCCCAGCGTTCCTGCACCGCTGCGTGCTGTGCGTCATCTCAGTTGTGCCGAAGCCCATGGAATCTCGTCACCTGTAAGTGCAGGGGTCCCACAGTAGGTTTTTAAAGACAGGTAACTGAGAAATGGCGCTGTGGCCGTCACTCGCCAGCAGGGGGCGCTAGGAGCCCCTGGACGACCCAAGCCTCGGACCCAGGGAGGGTGCTGGCCAATGGGCAGTGGGTGTGGAGGGCCCGCGGGCTGCCCTGGAGAGCAGACACCGGTGGCCTTTCTCTGCTTCTCTGCAGCTCTGGTTCACCCTGCAGCCTGGGGAGTTTGGGAGACGAAAGAACTCAGTCTCTGGGTCACCTGTGTTTGTGCCTCGGCTCCCCGAGCTGTGTGCTCCGGGACACGTGCCTTTCTAGTTCTGAGCCTCTGTTACCTTTAGCTGATAAATGGGGATGACGAGACTCGTGTCCATGGCCGTTGTGCAGACCAGGGCTCAGCCTGGTAGGACGGATGGAGCTTTGCGTAGGGAGCCAGGGGCCTTGGGCCCCTTCTCCGTCTTTGGCACGCACTGTCCAAGTTCTCTTCTGTTGTCTGGGCCTCAGTGTCCCTAGCCTGGGGGCTGAGGGTCAGGCCTGCAGGACCTCTGAGGTCACGCCCAGCTCTCGTGCACTCCGGCCCATGCCTGGGGAAAGAAGGTGTCAGCTGTTTGTGGACAGGCCTGAAATCAGGGTGGGGCGTGGAGTGAGGCTCCATGGCCTTGGGCAAGTTCCTTAGCCCCCTGAGCGTCAGCGAGCTGCTCTGTAAGTGGGGGTATTATTACCCAGCTACAGGGTTAAGTGCAAGGATTAAGGATGGCAATATTCTGAAACTTGTCATCTGGTATCCTTGGCACAGAGTGCGCACTCAGTATTTGATAGCGTTGTTACTCTGTTTGCTCTAGGATGGTATTTTGGTTCGTCTGGCCCCTAGAGGATTCTTGATGGAATCATGGGCTTCTGCAGCTCTGTGGGACTTGGCAAACGTTTCTTGTGAAGAGCCAGACAGATATTTTAGGCCTTGTGGGCCATACGGTCTGTTGGAACTCTCCAGCTCTGCTGTCATAACCTGAAAGGAGCCACAGTGTGTAAAGCAGTATGCATGGTTGTGTTCCAATAAAACTTTATTTACAAAAAACAGGTGGTGGGCCAGAGACCATAGTTTACTGACCCCTGTCCTAGATGCCTGGGTCCACAGGGCCAGGTTCAGAGAAACTGCAAAGGGATTTGTGTTTTTTGATTTCTAGCAACCAAGCACCTTTATAATCATAATTTATTTTTCACAAATTTTGTACCATTGTAAAGGGGAATGAGCGGGGTCACTGGTGGAAGATTGTAGCCCTTCATGGAGTTGATGGAGGGGAGGTGGAAGGGGGTGGGTGTGTCACTATCTGAGCCTGCCGCTGATTCCTGTGTGACCCTAAGGATATCCCTTCTTCTCCCTGGGCCTCAATTTCTTGCTCCTTGTAAGGGGCCTGGGCGTGGAGAGCGTGAGTCATCCTTCTGGCTCCTTTCTGTCCTGATGGAGAAACAACTGTGGTCGGATCAGCGTTAGTGGCTCCTCGTTCCTTCAGTGCTGCTCTGAGGAAAATGAGATATTATCATAAGGGGGAAGATCCCTTAGTGAAATTGCTGGGGAATGAGGAGGATTGAGGGATTGAAAGCAGAGGGTGATGCTGGGGCCAGGGCGCTCCCTCTGGATTAATAAAGATGCTGCTTGGCTCCCCGCCCTCCCTTGTGGACACCAGAGGCTGGGACCCCAGGATCATTTAGCAAACCCTCCGGTGGGGGGGCTCACGCTCTGCCCAGCAGCCATTCCGCCCCCCAGGCCTCCCTTCTTGCCTCTCACTGCCAGTCACCTTCCTGCTACTGCCATGCCAACAACTGATGAATGTTCCCGGGATGGGGCGATCTTAATTAAGTTGGATGATCTTTCTCGAGCTTGTAAAAGCAATGAATGCTTTCTGCCTCAGCCAGGTTCTACTGCCCCTCTTGGGCAGGCTGGGGAAATGTCCTCCCTGAATACAGGCTCTCTGTGGCTGTCCCTCTGTCCCTGTCCCCCCACACCCACTCCACCCCCAGCTCCCATCAGAGTGGAATGCGAATTTGGACCCGGGTTCTGGGAACACCAGGAGTGCATTCCCCCATGGTTCTGTATCTTTCCCACCACCCAGGGCCTCTCTCTGTCTGGAAGGCTTTCCTGACTCTGGTCCCACATAGCCCCTTGTCCCTGTCTGTGACAGCATGGAGCACCTCGCTGTCCTGGATGTGCAGTGATTGCTTCCTGCGGGTGAGACGCTCTGTCAGCTTGCCTAGGGTGTGGGTGCAGTAGCCCACTTACCGTTTTCTCATGGAGTCTAGCACATTCAATCCAAGCTTTTGTTTTAATGGACCTTGTGGTACTCATTCTGCCCCGAGGCCTGGAGGTGTGGAGGTGAACGGGACTCCATGCACCCCCGCCCCGGGCGTCTCCCAGTCGGATATGGTAGGAGTCCACCGGGCAACGCCAATGTCAAGTGAGAAAGGTGTTGCCAGGGGCGGTGGGGACGCCGAGGTCGGGCTTCCCCGGGCAGCTGGGCATTCTGAAGCCACATCCTTCAAGTCGTCCACACTTTAGCCAGACGCAAGGTGCAACATTTACCGTGGCCTGGAGGCCAGCGAGAGCATGGCCCAGGGGACGCAGAGGGAAGGAGGGAATCACCACGTGTCTGAAGAGGCCAGAAAGAAGTCAGACGAGGGAAGGCATGTCGGGAGGGAAGAGAGGAGGAAAATCGGCAGGAACCACGGAGCTCCCTGTCCCCCCAGGGATCAGGAAGCAGGAGGGTGGGCTTTGCCTCCCTCCTTCCTTCCCTTCGACTGCCCAAACCCGCTAGCAGCCCCTTCCTTTCGTCAGCGCTGACTGCGGATGGGCCTTTGAGGGGAGCCACAGGGCAGGGCTCCTGGATGGACACAATGGATCTCAATGGCCTTTTCCCAAATGTTGATTAATGTTTAATTTAACAAGCAATTTGTGAGCATATTCTCACGCTAAAGGATCTAGACCTTACAGGTAAAGCTAGAGTTCCCCTTGGCCACCTTCTAGAATAGTCCTTGTCTCCTCCCAAGAGGCAACTACTAGGTGTGGTTTGCTGTGTATTATTCATTCACTCACTTAATATTTATGGACGACCTACTACATGCCCGGCATTATTCTCAGTCTTGGGAATATGGCATCGTGCAAAACTCAGAGTGTGTTCTAGTGGTGGGCGTGAGGCTGTAAGCGTGCATGCAAATGAGATTAAGATGCATTAGGTGGTGACAAGTGCTCTTTAGAAAATAAAGTCGGGTAAGGGCAGAGAGGCAGCCGGGGAAGAAGGGTTATTGTGGCCACAGTGGTCAGAGCCCCTCCCCAGGAGGTGGTTCTGCAGGAGTGAGGACCCGAGCTGGGCGGACCGAGGGGCGGGCACTGAGAGGGGCAGGGCAGGTGTGGCTTCGAGGCCGGGGCAGCGGGAGGCAGAGTGGCTGTGCACCCCCGGGGGACAGGCGGCAGGTATGGGTGGACAGTAGCTGGGAGAGCACAGAGGGCCTCGCCGGCCACGGAGCACACTTTGGGTCAGGTTCTCAGTGAGCTGGGGAGCTGCTGGAGCGCTGGGAAGGAGGATGGCATGACCTCATTTATGTTTTGAAAGGACTGGTGGCAGCTCTGCGGAAAATGGACCCCTGGCAATGTATTCTTATGCCCCGACGTTCTGTATCTAGGGAGGTCGCATATAAGAACGGATGCGAGATATATATGTAAATTTGCATCTTTCTTCTTGTTCACATATAAACGTTGTTACTCTGTACGTGTTGCTTGCGATGTGCTTTTTCACATCCGTGTTTCTTGGAGAACTGGAGAGCTTTCTACATCACACATTTGGACCCGTGTCATTCTTAAGCTGGTGCATAGCCTTTCATGCTGCGGCTCCTTGGAGTTTATGGCTCGTTCCCCTGCCGGGGGGTGTTAAGTTGACCCTCTGTTTTTCTCCTCTAAGCACTGATCTCTGCAGGCAGGCCTTGCCTGTGGAGGTCAGGGGGAGACGGCACTGAATCGGCTCGTCGTGTCCCTTCTGCGTCCGTTCTCGGACCAGTGACGATTTTCATGTGCTGAGCCAGGGTATCCAGGCAGCCACACGCGCCCGACGCGGTGTTCTTTACTGGAAGAAACGCTGGAGTCAAGCCCAGTCCGAGAGTAGATGCTTGTTCCGGGGTTGACTTGGGGAATCGCGGTGGATGGGAAGGGCCTCCGCAATCTCCCGCACAAGGAGCCAGGCCAGGTGTGTCTGCCGGGCTCACCGTGAGTTGGGGCAGAAGCAGTCAGGGGGCCACGTCTCTGCTTCCTCCTGCTCACAGCCCCGTTGGCAGCTCCACCCTGAGTCGGTGCGCGAGGCTGGGCCTCGTGTGACCCCTGGGATCCGTCCCCTTGAACCCTTCCAGATGGCTCTTCTCTACCCGTTGGCGGTTGTCTCACATGCACGAGCTGATCAGAATACACGAGGGGGTTGTGTTAACTTTTTATTGCAGCCATCACAAAGTCCTACAAGCTCAGCGGCCTACCCCACACAAACGTATTGTCTTCCGGTCCAACCCAGATTTCTGTGGGCTAAGACGACGGTGTCAGCAGGCTGTCTTCCCTCTGGAGACCTATTCTGGCTCCCTTCCGGAATCTTCTAGATCCTGGAAGGCAGAATCTTATTTCCTGCTCACTTGGGTTCTTGGCAGAATTCTGATCCCTGTGGGGCCCCCATTTCCATGCTGGCTGTACATTGCAGGACATTCCCAGCTCCCACAGGCCGGCCACGAGTCCTCTCATGGGCCTTCCCCTATTTCCAAAGCCAGCAGGGTGGGCTGAGTCCTTCTCACGCTGCCACTCTCTCCTCCTTCCATCTCCTCGCTCTGACACAGAGCAGAGGCCCCGAGGGGCAGGGGTGTGAAGGCCACGGGGGAGCAGTGTGGTTCAGGACCCACCCCACAGACAGAGCAGGATCCTGGCCGGCCTGGTCAGTGCAGGCCATCTGGTCTGCTGTGGTCTCCCCGGTGGTCCCAAGGGCCCCAGGGTAGTCGTTCTAGACGTGGGTAGACACATGGCCCAGATCTGACCTCTGGGCCCTCTACACACCTGGCTCGCCCACACCCAGCTCACATGCGGCACCACACACCAGCTAAGTGACGGAGATGAAACCAGAGACGTTCGTGTGCCTCCATTTTAGCGCTGCCAGGCCCGGGGACCCACATCTGCAACCCACAGAACACAATACACCACACACACATACATGGGCACTCCCCACACTTACCACACGTTTTGCATACACACCATGCACACCACATAACACACACAGCACACATATGCACACCAGAAACAGATACACACCATACCCAGAGGCAAACCACACCACACACACATCACACCACAGACTGATACACACCACACACAGCACATACCACACCCCCACCACCATCACACACACAACACACGGAGAACACACACAAACATTCAGAGACACACCCCACATACCACAAACCACAAAGACACGCGCACATACACACACACGTGCACACACACGCACACCCATCACGCACACGACCCGAGCAAGGGAGAGCGCCGCTTATCTCCTGAGGCACGTCTGCCCACATCCGACGGCTCGCTGACTGACTCTGGCCGCAGGCCTGTTTATCTCCTTTCCCCAGTGCCCGGGCACCACAGGCAGATAGATTCCGGGAAGCTTTGAAACGTTCCCAGCCCAGAAGCCTCAGACGCACATGCTTTGAAGATGAGAACGAGTTTTCATTCTCCTGCCCCCACCCTGGCCGTTTAATTATTTTAAAATCTTCCGCATACAATGCTCCGCACCCATGATTTGAAGAGCAGTGCGGCCCCTTGTTCAGCGCTCGCTCCGGGCCCGGGTGTGGCGAGCAGCTCTCCTCCGCCACCTGCCCGGGTCCTGGTAACAGCCCACGAAGGGCGGAGGGGGCAGGCGGCATTGTAATGCCCCTTTCGTAGACGGGAGCACGCGGCCTCGGATCCGAGGAGTTTGGGGGGCCCGCGGCGAATCCCGCTGCCAGCCCCAGTGCCCAGGTTTGTAAAGCTCAGGCGGCCGTGCCTCTGAGAAACGGCGGGCCATGCGGAAAGCGACGAAAGGAGCAAAGAAGAAAATACAAACTTCTAGAGAATTAAACTGTTTGCATTTTGGTGGATTTATTTTCAATATTTTTATGTAAGTATAAACGTATTTTGTTTTCTAAGACAGGGTTACGTTCTCTAAAGGATTCTGTGTGCAGCTCTTTCCATGAAATTGCTCCTTTTCAAAGACTTAAAACGGGGAGGAGGGAACGGGAGACCGAAGGGCAGAGGGTGTGTCTGGGTCGGTGAAGCAGGTGAGCTGAGGGCGCTTGCAGCCAGTGCTGGGGTGGCCTTTCCGCTCTCAGACGGGGAGGCACACTGGAATTTTCTGGCCTCGGGTGGCGTGGTGCGAATCCCGCCCCTGCCGCGCGCCCGGCCGGTCCCTGGGGCCTAGACGCTGCCGGCTGGCCAGGCCCCGTCTGTGAACCAGGGCTGGGGACCACCGCACACCCCCGCTGTGCGGACTGACTGACGGTGTATGTGACAGGGCCCGGCCCAGTGTCTGCACACGGCGGCCCCCAGCACACAGTTATTTCCCCTCTACTGTTCCTTCGGGAACAGTAGACATGACATGCGCCCATGTCCGGGCTTGTCCCATGTACGGGGGCCCAGGATTTGTTCCCCTTGTCCGGGGGGAGGGAGCCGTGGGCGGCAGGCAATGCCGTTCTTCCAGATGACGAGCAGGGGCACGTGGGTTCTGCTGGGCGGAGGGCTTCTGTAGTGACGTCACATCCAGCCCGCCAGCAGACCCTGTGCTCACAGCAGTAGAAGCGTCCAGAGCCCGGCTCCTTCATACCTGCACGGCTACCAGCCAGGTCCAAGCATCATAATGGCCAGATGTTCTGCTCACCCCTGGCCAGCTTCCCTGTTCCTGCCTGTTCCCCTTACAGTCCTTCTCAGCCCAGCAGCCAGAAGGGCCTGTGACACCGTCAGGTCAGGGGGCCCCTCTGCTCGAGACCTCCCAGTGCTTCCCTCTCCAGCAGAGCAGCACAGTCCCTGTGGTGCCTCATGTGGCCTCCGACCTCTCTGACCTCATCTCCTACCACCGTCCTCCTCCAGCCTCCCGGCCTCCTGCAGCGTGCTTCTGCGTCAGGGCACCGTACTGGCCCAGCCTTCTCCTGGAGCATTCTTGGCCCCAACAGCCACACGACCTACTCTTTCTTTTCCCGATCCTTGGCTACAGAGTGCCGCTGCTGACCCTGTGGCAGATGGCAGCAGCCTCCACGACACTCCCGGCTTCGGCCTTCTTTCCTGCATCAGGCAGTGTTGGCGACCTCTGGATCTGCGTCGCTGTCTATACTGTGGCTGTCCCTACACCCACACCCATCTGTAATACACCCTCCACCCCACGCACACACGCTAGAACATACGCTCGGGGAGGCCAGGGGCCGGTTCCGCTCACTGTTCCACCACCAGGACCTGATGCGCTGCCTGATGCATTCTAGGGGCTCCAAAAATAGCTACTGAATGTAAAGACGAGCCATCGGGACGTATACGGGGAAAGGACAGCGATGCCTCGAAATAATTGCGTGCGGTCAGGTGGTGTGATGTGTGGCGTTCGCTGTCGCCCCTGGGCTCAGTTACACCCATTTCCCACCCCTGCCCTGTGCCCTGGGTTTCATTCACTGTGGGCTGTGTTGAGGTTCGGGTCCCCCTTTGCTGGTGGTGGGGGGAGAAGGGGCACCCCTGGGGGCTGCAGCCATGTCCCAGCTGGCCAGGAGGGCCGGAGTCCGATCTCCACCTCCTCCCTTGGGGACTGCGTGGTCACCACTGTGATAATGTGTCCGGCCACTTCGTGGAATGAGGCAGGACGGGGACACGAGATGTCCTAAAATCCTTTCCAGCCAAGGAAAGGGAACGTCTGACCGGAGATTTGCAGGGATAGAGCGCGCCAAAATTGGATTGGGGGGTAGGAGGGCAGGAGTAAAAGATGACCCTCCTCACGCCCTCTCAGGCCTGCCCCGTGCCTCCAAGAAGCATCTGGAACATCTCCAAACACTAGTCCCAGGGTCCATGTTCTGGCTTGCGCCTGATAGGCAGCTGTGGGGGGCGGGGGCCGCTGGGAACGAAAGCCTGTGTCCCAGGGGACCTGTCCAGCTGGCCCGCATCCCCTGAGGGGCAGGGGTGAGGCTGAGGACAATGGCAGGGTGGATAAATCGCCACATTGTAGCCCATTTGATTTGGGGTGGGTGGCAGGGAAGCTGACGGAGGATGTCGGCATTTGTCACGGGCCTGTCAGGCGCTGCATGACGCGGCAGGCAGGCGCCTCTGGTCCCAGGCAGAGAGAGGGACGGGCGGTCCCCCAAAGGGGTCGGTGGCAGGGAGCAGGTGCTGGCGGCTGGGGGAGGGCTGAGGATGCTCTGCTCTCTTGTCATTTAGCTACAGCATGAATTATTAATGGACCGCTGTCACACACACACACACACACACACACACACACACACACACACAGCTGAGCATCGTTTTGCCATCGTTCAGCTCCTGTTCTGCTCTGTGCTGTGATGATGAAAGTGCCATTTGATCAGAGGGTAGGAGTGGCACTGGGAGGACTGCCATTCCACCCGCATATCCGCCGAGGAGGCCAGGAGCGCGGTCTGCGCTGGGCTCTCAGCCTTCCTCGGAGCTCTGATGTAAGTGGCGGCCCTCTCCCCAGCCTTTTGGATTTTCCTCTTTTTTCCAGCTACTCTCTCTGCTTGAAGGAAGGGTTTGGGCCCCTCCGCGTCTGGTGTGCCTGCAGCTCCATGTCCCGCTGCTCAAGGCTGACGCTGCCTCTGGGCCAGGAGTTGCATTTCCAACTTTAATCTCACTTGACGTATTGTCAGGGGAGGAGGGGAAAGAGAGAGAGAGGAGAGTCTTTCCCAGCACAGCCACACACAAAAAGGTGCATGCAGGCGTGTAGACTGTTCTGGAGGCAAAATTCCAGGACATTCTCAAGCATTTAGGGCTGGTCCTGCGAAAGAAAGATTGGAAGCCGAGAGTTTCCCATACGACAGCTAGGTTTCTCAAAACGCTTTCCTTTCCTCCTGGCTTCCGTGCCGACCCCTTGTGAGAGGAGGGTGTTCCACTGCTGAGGTTGTCCATCCTTCTGGCCCCTGGGGTCTTTGCACCTGTAAGTCCCTCCACGTGGGCCTCCGTTCCCCCCACCTCTTCCTTCCAGAATCCTGCCTTCCTTGTAGGTCTCCGTCCAATCCTGCCTGCTCCAGGAGGCCTTCCCTGTCTGCTGAGTGGGGAGTGTCTTCTGGACTTTGCAGAGGCAAATTCAGTTTACGTCTCAGAGATCCCACATCTCGAATGCTCCCCAGTGTCCTGGACTCAGAGTCACTTCCCTGTTTTGAGGCTGATAAGTAGAAGCTTAAGAGGCTGCATAGCACACCCAAGGGAACTTGGCCCCTGAAACGCCATTGCAAACATATGGCCCAGACTAGAGTCAGCCATGCAGGGGAACGGAGCCTCGGCATATTCTAGACTGATGTTCAAGCCCACCCCAGCTCTCTCTAGAGGCACGTTGGGCGCCCCTGCGTTTGGCCACAGAGGTGGCCAGTTGTCTCAGTGTTCTTGGGGTCACCCATACCTTTTCTGGATATTCACATCTTCTCTTCATGATCTGTGGCCCCAGGTGGGTGCGAAAAATGGGGGCTGCGTTTTCTGGCCTCACTCTGTCTGACCTCCCCGTGTCCCAGCCCTCCTTTGACCTCACAGCCTCCAAAGGCCAGAGGGATGAGCTTCTCTCTTCCTCCTCCTCTCTGGTAGGGAGTTTCCCTCGGTCAGATTCTCTTTCCAGGGTGCAGGGCAAGAGACCAGCTTAGCCCAGTGACCGTGAACTCAGCAAGATATCCATGCTGTTCCACCTCCAGGCCCCGGCCCAGCCCTGAGGAGCGTGAGTTCTGGAGCCGGACAGGCCTGCCCTCAAGTGGCCTTCATTCACTGGCCTATCAGGTAGGCCCTGTGCCCACGCAGATCTCTGTCACTGGGGCACCAGCCATCCGCTCTGCTACTTCCTGCCTCGTCCGTAATGCAGAGAATTCGCCAAACCCCCAGGGCTCCTGTGCAGATCAAACGGACAGGAAGCACCTCGCACGTAGTAAGCGTTCTAAGTGCCCCGACATTGTGAGTTCTGGATCTCATTCTCACCTGACAGTGGAAAAACAAAGACTGGCCCTGGAAAGGGGAATGTGAAGTTTAAGGGGGATGATCTATTTAAAACTGAAATCACGATCCTAAAGAAATACCTGTACTCCCATGTTCACTGTGCCATGATTCAGAGCAGTCAAGATCTGGAAACAACCCCAATGTCCACTGAAAGACACACAGATAAAATAAATATGATACATGTATATGTGTATATATACATGTGTGTGTATATATGTGTGTGTGTATATATATATATATATATATATAATGGGATGTTATTAACCTTTAAAAAGAAGGAAATTCTCCCATTTCCAACAACATAGATGGCTCTGGAAGATATGCTAACTGAAATAAGTCACTCACAGGACAGGGACCGCCTGTGCTATAGGCTGAGTGTTGGTGTCCCCCACCCCAGATTTATATCTTGAAATCGTAGGCCCCAGTGTGATGGCATTTGGAGGTGCAGCCTTTGGGCCCCTCCCATCCTGTGACGACATGGTGAGAGGACAGCCATCTTGGATGTCGGATCCGTTGATTTGGGACTTCCAGCCTCCGGGACTGTGAGAGATGCGTTCCTGTGAAGTCACGCAGTCCGTGGCAGTTCGTTACAGCAGCTCGAACCGAGGAGACAGCATGATGCCACTTACACGAAGTATCTAAAATCGGCAAACTCGTGGAAGCTGAGGAGACAACGGTGGCTGTCAGGACCTAGGGGCAGGTACTGTTCAAACGGTGTGAAGTTCCAGTTAGACCGGGTGAGTAAGTTCTAGAGATCGGCTGTACAGCGTGGGGCCTACGGTTAGCGTGCTGCTGTGCACTTAAAAACTTAAGGGGGTAGATCGATCTCATGCGAAGTGTCCCAACCACAAAACCAGAGCAAAACAGGGCCGCCTGGGTGGCTCAGTCGGTGAAGCATCTGCCTTCAGCTCAGGTCATGACCCCAGGGTCCTGGGATCCAGCCCCGAGTTGGGCTCCCTGCTCAGCGAGGAGTCTGCTTCTCCCTCTGCCCCTCCCCCAGCTTGTGTGCTCTCTCTCCCTCACATAATGGATGAATGAATGAATGAATGAATGAATAAATAAATAAATAAATAAAATCTTAAAAAAAAAAGCAAAACAGACCAACAACGGCACCAAAACTCCACGGAAATACAGTCTTTTGGAGACCATGGAAGTCTGTAACCTTGTCTGTGGTGATGCTATCCTGCGTGTATGCCTGTCCGAACTCATCAAGGTTAAATGTAAACAACTTTTTGAATAGTAAGAATACCTCAGTAAAGTGGAAAATAAATTCTCGAGAAGAATATGAAATGAGAGACGGGCATCGGTCCGAGTGTCCTAGCTCGGGTCTGTGAGGCTCCCTCCCCAGGTGGAGTGACACCGGCTGGGGCTCAGCTGCCCGGAGAGAAAGAGGTCAGGCTGAAGCCCGGGAACCTACAGGACCTAGAGAGCTTCCTGCACCCGTGGCACTTCATGACATCTGTGTGGCATCATGTGGCCTCACTGAGTGGAAGGCCCTTGGAGACTGTCTACACAGTTGCCATGAAGAACCTGAGGCCCAGAGGGCAACTGACCCAACCACGGCCACCACACAGCTGGAGGGAGGGCAGGCCCAGAGCCATACCTCCCTAGGTTCCAGTAGCTTCCAGTTCATCCCCCTTCCCCCTGCCCTCCAATAAAGTCCAGATCGGGATGGGAATGATCCTGCAGGTGCCTTGCGGGCCTTCCTGGGCCCCTGCACTCGCCTGCCCAAGGCTGGACTTGGGGACCCTGCAGGACTTCCCTGATGCCGCTCTCACAGAAGGTCCTCGCGCATTAGCACTCTTAGATTAAAAAAAGAAAAGGTATTTATGTGCAAAGCCACTTATCTCTGTAGCACCTCCAGATAAATCTTCTAATTTACGGGTAAGCTGACACCCTCCAAGAGCCAGAATCAATGTGTGTCACTGTAAATCCAGGCTGGGCCTCAGCATTGACTCCTAGCAGCCAAATGATGGCCTTTGCTTTTGCACTGGGCCAGCCGGAGGACGAGTGGGGCAGAACCTGGTGGAAGGATCCTGGGAGCCGTGTTCTGGGCCTAGACCCTGCTTCCCAGCCCAATTCTCCTTACCTCTCAGGTGCCATTTTGGCTCTAGGGGCCATGCGGCCAAGTGCCACCTGTCTGCTTGCTGATATTTAGGCCATCTTTCAAAGCCCAGCTCTGGTGCTACCTGCCCTTGAAAGCCTTCTTGGAGCCTCCCACTTGGAATTGTCTTCTTCTTGTTACCCCGGGGGTGTGTTTGGAAAATGCCACGATGACAGCCAACCTCAGGGGCTCATAAGGCATGCACTTGCCCCTTGCAAGGTCGGGAGCACTGTGACCGGGGCTCCATCTTTCCCCCTCTTCTGTTCACCAACATGGAGTACTGTTTGTGTAGCATTCACTGATTGAGCACCTACTGTGTGCTGCTGTTCACTGTGCTTGGGGTCCAAGGGCGGGTCAGATACAGCCCCAGGCCTGGGGGTGCTCACGGACTCCACAGGAAGACAGACATGCAATTAGATATCACAAGCGCTCTGGGGAAGATGGGGGTGCAGGGACAGCATCTGTGTCAGCCTGAGAGGTCGGGGGGGCCTCCCCGAGGAGACCCAAAGCCACTAGGAGGTGGCCAAGTGAACAAGTGGGGATGAAGAACGCCCCCAGTTGTGCTGCCTGGATCTCTTGGCTGACAGGTGCAGAGAGCCGTGCAGGCCACCGTAAGACAACACAGGACGAGAACAGGCATGTGAGGGCCTGCGTGCTCGCTTGCCTCCCTGGAATCCCCAGAGCCGGGAGTGGTGAGTTGGTCCTTTGTATGCTGGTCAAAATGCACTGAACTGAGTAGTTGCCTTTGGCCATTAAGATAAAAGCATTTTGTGTTAAGACCGTCCCGTGGTCCTAATACATGAGGGAGGTCAGTCACTGATCCCAAAGGCCAGATCAGACTGGCTATGACCCACGTCTTTGAGGATCCTTGATGCCAGATTTAACCAGGAAGTGTCGGGTCTGTCTTGAGGGGAGTGGGCACAGAGTGGGATGGAGAAGGGTGGTGGCCGCCATTGGTGTGTCTCCACCCTGCCCTCTTCCCCATCCTCAGCCACAGGCGTGTCCCAGCCCCCTGAGCACCCCAGCCTCTCAGAGGTAGCCGCCGACCCTGCACCACCAGCCCGGCTGAGCGTCTGCCCGTAGGCTCAGGCCCTCGTTCCCCGGTCAGTCCTGACCTGACAGGCAGATGACTATTCCCCCACGGGCACGTGGGGTCTGGGAGTCCCCAGGGCACCTCAGCCCAGCTTCGGGTGTGCCAGAAATGAGCCTGGCGCTCACAGGTACGCCCATCTCGGCTCCATCCCAAGGAGCATGCTTTTTGTAATCGGTTTTGCTGCAGTTCCTGTTTGTTGGCTCGTTCTCTGCTCACTCTTCAGCCCTGGACTGAACTTCTTCTATCTCGGGAGAGGCCTGACCCCCTGGCTAGCCATGGAAACCTCTATAAACTGAGGTGCCCTCTAAACTACCTCTGTATCCTCAGCCGCTAGCCCAGTGTCCCCATGTGATGAATGTTGGTTGAGTGAACGGATGAATGGAGGAAATGGGTTAGAATGCCATGGATTCTAGAATCGCCGAAGCGTGGGGCGCTGCTGGTCATGCTCAATCTTCCTGGGATGCTAGCTTCTATGTGACTCAAGCCCAAATTTTCCAGGCTCCTTGGACGTGAAAATGGGATATCTTGGCTATCATTAGGGGCCATTTTTTTTTTAAGTTTTACTTATTTAAGTGACCTCTACACCCCACATGGGGCTCGAACTCACGACCCCGAGATCAAGAGCCACATGCTCTTCTGACTGAGCCAGCCAGATGCTCCCCCTTAGGGGCCAGTTTTAAACCCACCCCAGCTCCTGGGCCAGTGGTCATATATTTATATCTGCACATGCTGGGGGATTTTCTTCATGGAGCCATGTCTTCTAGTTTTCAGAGGCTCCACGCTACAGGGTTCTCTCATTGTCTCTTCCAACCTTCCCTTAAAGTCTGTGAACTTCTCAAACTTTCACAAAGGCATTAGAAGTGAGAGCTTTCCTAAAGGCGTTAGAATTGTGGCAGCTTGTTCCGGGCAGGAGGTGATTTCCCAGGCTGGTTCTAAGTAAAAGCATTCCATTCTTCTAGGTCCTTTGATCTGTGGGCTCCCATGACTATTTCACAGACATTTCCTGCAGCACCAGACTGGACAACAGTCAATGAGCCATTGATTAGAGCCATGTTGCAGCTGTACAAGTCAGTCTCTGAGATCCCAACATTTGTCATTCAATTTAATTCAACAAACATCGACCGAGGACATGGTTTAAGCAAACACTAGGTGACTCCCGTGGTCCTTTGCCAATTTTGAAACTTGTAGCTTACTTGAATTTAAGCTGCCATGATATGAAGAGCAGTGGTTCTATTAACTCATTGTGTCAGGTGTCTGTTGCTGAAAGCTCACTTCTAGTAATTGTGGACTTATTTGTACCAAACCAACTCTCCTTCTAATAACCATTATAAACTCTGGAAAAATGTTTTCTTTAAAAACCTCATTATATGAAGGCCTTGGAGAGTGGCAAAAACAGGCAGAAATGAAAGGGGATTTGACATCGGAAGAAAGAATCTTTCCTGACTAAATTTCCCATTTTTATAGTTTTGCGCCTGCAGCGAGTTCTGCTTGTAGCAAAATTTCACAGAGATATCTGAGGTTTTACCTGTTGAGGGATCAAGAGAACTGAGTTTGGGACAACCACTGTATTTCTAAAGTGAGAGGAGAAATATGTACAGAGGAGAAACACAAGAGAGGGAAGCCTAAATTCTATGTATGTTTTCTGCCTAAATTTCTATCTTCAACTATACATTTTGCAGGTAAATTCCAAATAGTTCAGCTAAAATGAAAAGCACTGGGTAGAAATTTTATTGCTGGCTACAAAAAGGGAGACAAAATTTGAAGTTTGAGTTCAGCCAAGTTAACTGCCTGCTAAAATGAAAATGTACAGACTTGAGAAGAACATAACAGAATCCAGAGTCCCTACAGGATATCGTCAACAATATTCTAGAATACAACTCCAAATTACTAGACTATAAAGGAACAGGAAAATGTGATCCATAGTTATCTTTTGCTACAGTATTGTATGTAATAAGCCAATCACAAGACCTTGGTAACATACAACAATAACATTTATTGTTTACACTTCTACAGATCAGCTGATTGCTTCTGCTGACTTGACTAGGCTTACTCATATGTCTGTGGTTAGTTGAAATTTGGCTAGGTAGCTTTACTAATTTTGGCTGAATCTTCTTCCATACCTTGGGCCTCAGTGTGGGCAACAGGGCTGATTTGGTTTCGCTCCAGTTGTCTTGTCCTTCAGCAGGAGAACCGATGCTGAGGACTGAGAAGGAGAGGGTGGGAGTGCACAGGCTTCCTGAAGCCCGGGTTCAGAACTGGCCCATTGATCTTCCAGTGCATTCCATTGATCCAGTGCAGCCACAAGGCCGATGGGAGGAGCTGTGAGGTCACACTGAAAGGGCTTGGGTATGGAAAGAGGTGAAGAACTGCGAGATTTTTGTCATCCATCCATTACAGCCGTAAAACTATGATTCTGCCTCTGTTTGGTGGGAGATGATCCCAGGAAATACCAGTAGGGAGGAAAGGAAGGTGAGCCAAGGGAGGGAAGAGAGCCAGTCAAGATGTGCTGAGCAGATTATCGCTGAGGGGATCTGGCACGTAATTCCTCTGGAGACTTCGGGAGACAGGGAGCACCATGCCTCTCAGAGTTTGCCTACCCAAGGGGTGAGGGCACTGGGATATTTTTCCATTGAATCCTGTTCTGCCTAAGGGCTGCTTCCTGAGGCATTGATTCCCCAGCACATTCTTTTTGACTCTGGATATTTTGCCTGATGGACTGTTTCTTGGAAAGGAGTAGAAGGTGGATGCAGTTTCTACCCAGGTCAGGCCAAAGCTGACCCCAGACAACAAGCGTGGAAGTAGAAGAAGTGAACTGAATCCACCAAGAGGAAGACAGGGCAGGGATTCGTTAGAGGTCTGGGGACGGCTCTGGGTACACATACTCCTTGCAAAAGGATGTTTAAGCCAAGTATACCTACGTCTCCAGTTGAAGGAAGTCCTGAGTGACATCTGGGTTTGTAATTCTAACACAGAGTTTTCTCAATGGGGGCAGTAGGGAGGCCTATAAATATTTTCAGAAGTGCGTTTTCTAAATATATATGCCTGCCTCACATCCCCTATGAATTAGATCTAATTTACTCTTTTCCATTGGTGTGCTGGTAAGTGTTTAACAAGTGGCTCCATGGGAGAAATGTATACAGAAATATATATATACCCATAAGCTTATTGTAAATTTTACTTATGTTAAATATGTGTCGCACACAATTTGCTAATAATAAAATATACAATATTCTTTATTATAACTTCCATATGCTAATAGATTCTCATAGAATGCATTAGTTGACTTTTGCAAATTTATATTGATTTTATCTATCGCCAGCCTATCATTGCAATTGATGAATAAGCAGTTACAACATGAATGTTGGCTAGGAGTTTTGTCTGTGTTAGTAGGAGGAACAGAAAGCTATGAAATCGTATGTCAGACTTTCACCTATTCTCTTGTTTTGGGAGGTTTTTGATCACTGCTTCAATCTCTTCATAATTAATCAGTCTGTTTAAATAATCGATTTCTTCCTGTTTCAGATTTGGTAGTTTATAGGTTTCCAGGAAGGCATCCGTTTCTTCCAGGTTGTTTAATTTATTGGCATATAGTTGTTGGTAATAGTTTCTAAAGATTCTTTCTATTTCCTTGGTGTTGGTCGTGATCTCTCCCCTTTCATTCATAATTTTATTAATTTGGGTCCTTTCTCTATTCTTTTGAATAAGTCTGGCCAGAGCAAACAATGAATCATGGAACACTACATCAAAAACTAATGATGTACTGTATGGTGACTAACATAACATATAAAACGTTAAAATAAAAAAAAGTAAAATGGTTACATTTAGAAAAAAAAAAGAATTTCACCTATTTGTCAATGACATAAGCAACGTCTTTGTTGAGTCAGATAGTTTTTGAACACTAGGCTATTTCCTCACATTTTTGTGCTATTCACAATGCAGGAGTAACAGATACAATGTACTTTTTACATTAATTTGCATAATTGACACTCCCTTTATCACTTTCTTGTCTAGAAATCCACACAAAGAAAGCCAAGCACTGATGGGGAAGTTTGCTGATTTTTGTGGTGTAAATACTTCCTCCATGGTTGAGTTCCGGCTCCTAATATGAGGCCATTGACCGTGGAGTTGGGAAGGTGCTCAGTAGAATCACGACTAGTTTTTCCAGAAAACTACAGACACAATAGTCACAAATAACCTCAAGAGCACAAATAGGGTAAACTGTAGTAAAATAATTACCAAGTGAGGTTTTAGAATTTATTATCTTTGGTATTAATGTAATTTATTATAATTTTACATAATTTAATTTTCAGTAATGGCTGGGTTTAGCAATCAGCTTGCAAAATTTCCGAAAATGTAATAAGGCTCTTGCAAATGCATGTGAGCTGACTCCAGGGGCCACCGAGGCTCTTCCCTTCCTACCCACCTGTGGGACTTCTCAGAGAAATTTCTGTTTCCCCCATAATTGTATGCTCAGGAGCTGGCCTGACTCCTGGCACGGGGAATGCCCTTAATAAAGGGTCCATGAGTAAATAAAATCCGAGGCTCTCTTTCTTTCTAAGAACCCATGATACTAATGGGCTTTTCTCCTACTACTACTCTCACTATGCTGTGCGAGGCAGTGGCGTGTAGACATGAAGGTTGCCTGGATTTGGATCCCAGCTCTGCTGCTGACTTGCTGTGTGACTTTCAACAATTATGAACCTCCCCATGCCTCAGTTTCTCTTTTGTGAAACAGGCGTAATAGTACTAGTTCCCTCCCAGAGGTGTAATGGTGTGATATGAGTGACTACGTTTCAAGGGCTAAGGACAGTACCTGGTACCTAATAGACCCTCTATTGGTGTTTGCTGCTATTATTATTATTATTATTATTATATTGTTATTTTTAAAATTAACATATAATGTATTATTTGTTTTAGGGGTACAGGTTTGTGATTCATCAGTCTTACACAATACCCAGTGTTCTATTATTATTATTAGCTAATCATTTATTAGGCTTCTACTGTATGTCAGGCACTCTGCTAGAGGCTCGACAGGCTTTGTCTGTAATTTTTTAAACAATATTTTACAGGTGAGGTAACTAAGGTCCAGAGAGACACTGCGGTGCAGCTAGTTGGGGGCAGAGCTGCAAAGGGGACCCAGGCTGCTAGCTCCAAAGTGCACATTTGACTCATGCCAGGGTCAGGTGTCCGTGAATCTAGAATACTGAGTTTTCCTTGTGCGTGATTCAAAATAGCTGTTATAGCTTAGACTCTTTACTTGGATGTATCAATTTATTTCAAGAGTCTTTTGTTTTAGTCTCTTTAGTTGAAGGTGTGTGTGTGTGTGTGTGTGTGTGTAAAACTTTTGTGTCCACCAACTGGATTTAAAAAATGTCACCATTTTGTCGAATTTCTGCAGGTTTTCACGTAGCAAAACATTACAGAGAAAGTTGGAATCAATTTCATTTTCCTTCCAAGGTGAGGCGCAAGGGCAAACCGCTGACCCATAGAGTTTAAGAACAAGGAGAGGTGGGGGGTCTGTCTGCAGTTGGGGTGGGCACAACCCCCGCATCGCACACACAGAGCGTCCTTGACGTACAGCTGAGGACCGGGTTGGGGGGACAGCAGTTCATTCATTATCCTCAGCCTGCGTTTCCCAAGTGCTTCCAGTCCCGGGATTGAAAGGCGTGAGGACCCCCAAGGAGCCCAGAGGCCTCACGCTCTGTCTCAGCACAGAAGTCACAAAGGAAAGAGCACATCAGTCCGGCATCCGTGAGGATGGGAGTGGAGCTTAAATCACTGTAGCATTTCCTAAAAGATGCCAAACAGCGCACTCCTAAGACGCAGAGAACTTCTTAAGTTCTTCATCCCCCTCACACCGAGCTTCCCCGGCATGTGGTTTATTCCCCGCATCTCCGCCCCACCCTTTGTCCTGCCCTGTGGGCCCCCCAGCCCCTCAGCACCCCCAGCCTGCAGCCCCTGCTCCTGCTCCCTCTCTGGGTGCAGTTCTTTTTTGTCTATTTTTTTTTCGTTTAATTTTATTTATTTATTTGAGAGAGCAGGACGTGGGGCTCGGTCCCAGGACCCTGGGGTCATGACCTGAGCCAAAGGCAGACGTTTAACTGACTGAGCCACCCAGGCTCCCATCTTTTTTGTGTGTTTAAGATACAGTTCACACACCGCGCAATCCATCCATGTCAAGCGTACAACTCAGCAGAGTTTAGGAAATTCAGAGAGATGTGTGGCTGCCACCACAGCCAATTCCAGGACATTCTTATCTTCTCAGAAAGAAGCCCCAAGCCCTTTAGCAATCAGCCCCCATCTCCCCAGCGCACCCCACAGCCCCAGGCCGTGAGGAAGCTACCTTCTGCCTCTGTGTCGCTCGCTGTAGAGTCCCTGTTCTGGAGTCAGGCCTTGTTAATGCTATCGACCAATTTTGCCACTGCAGTTCCTTCCTGTCTTTCTCTACACCCGTCACCAGACTCTGCGTGGCAAGGGAGGCCTCCTCTCTCCCCGGAAGATATGGCCTGGTGGGGGCCGGCAGGGGCTGCAATTTCCTATCTTTCCCCTTCTCCATTGTCATCCATGTGCACAATGACCTCCCATCAGACGTAAACTGAATTACTGCTCTAACAGAGGCATAATTGGCAGGCTTTGCAAAGAGATGACTTCCTCTGGGGAAGACAGGGCAGCTCCTGTGGGACTGGAGCTGAGTTGTGAAAGAGAAAGAAGGTGTCAACAGGTCAGAAGGGGGGAGGAAGCTTCCTGAATGAGGGAGCATCAGGGACAGAAGACAAAGGCTTCTGGAGGCGGAATCGGGGGCGTGTGTGAGAAACGGGGCGAGCAGCACCTGTGATGGGGCCGGAAAGCTAATGAGAGCCGCTGTTTACCATGGTGTTGCTCGGCTTTTATTTCACGATTGCCCCCTGAAGGAGAAAAATTAAATTTAAATATAATTTCTCCCTAACGAGAGAAATTAAATAGTAAGGAATGCAATTTTGCCAAGTGGGGTTGAGCTCTGGAGGGCCGCAGACTCTCGTGATGTCTTGGATTTTCACCTTCTGAGAACCAGTTTTTGCCACGTTGGGGATGACGTGGTGTGTGGAGAAAGGGTGGGCGAGGGCACGCTTACGGGCACTTCAGATCCCATCCGAGTCTCAGATTAGCCCTGAGATGGGCACTAATTCATAATCTCTGTTGAATAGTTGTGGAAGGTAAAGTCCACAGTTGGGTGAAGCCCCCAGTTTGAGATTTGCAGAGCTGGGATTTGAACCCAGGTGGGGCAGCTCTGCAGCCTGAGTTCTGAGCCATGTGCCAGACCCCCTCTTGGGCCTGGGCTGGGCCGCATCAGGCCTGCTGTCCTCTGTCCCAGGCAGGTACTTCCCTTCTTGCTGTGGACTGAGGACTCAGCTGGGTGTTCTTGGGCCTGGCCTTACCACGACGCTGAGCAATTCCCTAACCAAGGCGCAGAAGGAAGTCACCAAGTACAGAATGTTCTGGAGAGTGCATGGGCCTTGAGGTCAGGCCGACCTGGGTTTGGAATCGGCTTTGCCATTTCCTAGCGGCGCGACCTCTGAACACTTAACTTGTCTGGGCCTTAGTTTCTTTGTCATGAGGAGGACCTTGAGTATGAAGTGGCTCATGGGGCTGCTTTATACACTGATGAATTCCGGACAGGCTGGGTTAGTCCCAGAGTGGCTCGGCTGGTTAGTTCTGCCCCCTCCTGCTGGCTGTGGGGACAGCGCACCCAAGCAGGTGGGTGGCCGAGCGTGAGCTGGAACGCGATAGCTTGTTCAGGATGGGCTGGTGGGGCCCCGGGGCCCCTTTCCACAGGGGCTGCTAATCGGGGGAAGGGCCTCCGGCTCACACGGGCCTCCCTGCACACCCTGGGGCCTGGTGTGGTAGGGAGTCCCCCGTTCTCCCCATCCTAGGCCCCAGATGGCCCTCCGCTCCCCTGAGGCCAGAGGGGGCTCCCGAGGGCCTGCGACTCCCCCCAGTACTGCCCCCTGCCATGTCTTTCCCTCAGAACAACCAAAACAACACCCAAATGGTGACAGAAATCTGCACTGCGGCCAGGCGAAGCTGGTGACCACTGGGGTCCTTGTTCCTCCTGCCGGAGTCGTTGCTCTGTCTGGGCAACCACACACCCCCTGAGATGGAGAAATCGCAGCCGTTGCGCACCATCTCTGCTCTGCTGACCCAGCCCTGGAAGGGTCCGGGGGAAGGAAGAGGAGGAGAGGGGGAGACAGGAGCTCCAGGCAGGACCTGCACCCTGCTCGCCCTTTAGAGTTGCCCCGGGGAGTCTTTAGGACGTGCCATGCCTTGGCCTCACCCCACAGCACTTCCACCAGAGTTTTTGGGGGGCTGGGCCTGGGCTACGAGGATTTGGTAAAGTTCTGCAGTGACGGAAATGTGCCCCCGGCCCGAGCGAGCCCTCGTGATGGGCGCGCCGCCTTGGGCAGGAACAGACCGGGCCGGCTCTGCCCCTGGTTCTCCGCGGTGGGCTCCTGCCTCTCTGGTCCCCCTCGGCGTCCTTGGAAACCTCTTTTCCTGGGTGTGTAGGCGGGACCCATAAACTGCTGCCCCAGGCCACACCTGCCCGGGCCTGGTTTTTGTAAACTGAGTTTTATTGGAAGCACCAGACGCATGCATTTACGTGTTATCTGTGGCAGCCCTGTGGCTACGGCAGCAGGACGGAGCCACCGCAGCAAAGCGTAAAATATTTCCGACCTGGCCCCTTACAGGAAAAGGTCGCTGGCCCCTGCTTTGAAATGCTTGTGTTTCCTGGAGCTCCACCCCCTTTTCTGTTCTCTCCTGTGCTCTCTCGGGGCGGTCACCTCATCTACTCCTGCGTCTCGATGACCATGTGTGTGCACGGGACTCTCTCACGTCCAGGTGGCAGGAGTGTGTCTGGGAACATGAACCAAGCCCTTCCTTCCCCGTATTTTCTTTTTCTCGCCTCTCCCTCCCCCATCAGCGGTACTCAATGTCTCAGGAGATGGATGACAGAGTAAAGCACAGAGGGACCTGGCCATTTCCAAAGCCAAGGCTTTTGAGTTGAGAGAGGAGGGCTTTTGAGTTTCACCAATCTGGAAAGACTTGGGACCTAAAAATATATGGCGTAAAGACCAGGTGTGTAAGGAGGGAGGGAGGGCCAGACTTTACCACGCTCAGGCCAGACAGGGGCTCTGTGAACTCGGCAAGGAGGGACAGGGAGCGAGATGCTGCTGTGTGTTCCTGAGAACGCCCAGGTCCACTTCCCTGCCCCCGGGGCCACGCCCCGGGACTGGAGGGGAACGGGAGCCCCTGCGAGGCTGCAGAGAACCCAAGAGGACGGGGAAGCTGGGCAATGCGGCCGGGCCTGGCGTGTACACGTCAGTAGGGTCTGGAGCACAGAGGAGCCGGCTGACCTGGGTCACCCCGTGGATGGCCTCAGACAGCCCCTGACGTCCTCGTGCACCCGATGGGGCTTGGAGAGCAGCTGCAGACGTCTCCTGCCCCTGGAGGAGGGCTCCGGAAGGGCTTCGGCCAAGACTTGGAGAGAAGCGTGCAGACCAGAGACCACAGACGAGCAGGACCAGGAGTTAGACGTAATTGTGGGGCAAGAGGAGAACCCAGGTTCCATTTTCGCCCCCCGGGAAGTGCAGGCTGAGAATAGGAAGTCAGCCGGTGATAGAAGATGGGCGCGGGTCATCCCGCGGGCTCCGTGTTTCAGTGCGAGCTTCGTCCTCACGACGCTCATCTCCACGCTCATCCCCACGGCCGGCCTTTCCCGCGCATCAGACCCGTGCGGGCGACCGCGCGCTCCATGTCTCCCCTCGGAAGCGTGTCACACACACCAGACCCGGTCTGGCCAACGGCGAGCTGCAGCCTCTTCCACAACCTTCTCCTGCTCCTCTGATGTCCTCCCCGTTTCGGGGCAGGGCACCCCGAGCGGCCTCGTCCCCCCGAGGGGGACTAGATCACCTCCTTAGAGCCTTCTTCTCTGTCCTCATCATTCCCTTCGGCCCTGACCTCTGCGGGCGACCTGATGCTCCTCCCCCCACCCCCGAATCCTGCGACAGCGTCTTCCTGAACTGTGTGCTTTCATCCGTCTTCTGTCTCCTGCACAGACTGGTGGTAACAAGGATAAAAATAACGCCGTTATTACTGTTAACAGCTCACACTGATTGGGTGCTTCCTCTGTGCTAGGCACCGTGCTGATTGCTTTTAATAGAGCCTCTCGTTTAACCTTCCCATCGCCGTACTGCCCATACTATGATCACCCCCATTTTGCAGAGGAGGAAAATGGAAGTCGGGAAGGTTAAGGGCTTTGCAGAAGGCCCGAGCAAGGAAATGCCGGGGAAGGATTAGAATGAGCTCTGACTCAAACTGCACTCTTAACTTGGCATTACCTTGTTCCATCATTGGCTTCAAATCTTTTGATTACTGTGTTACGTTTTTACATGTGTTTCCTATTTCTTCCAGTTTATCTCTTGGGGGCCAGCTGTGCTCCAGGTGTCTGTTGGAGGCCTCCTGGGTCCTGTCGGAGCTGCCCTCATGGGTCACTGCATCTGGGGCCTTGTAGGCCCCAGAGGACCATTTGGAGTCGTTGAAATTGATGTTAAAGGAGATTTGGTAGTTTTGCGGGGGTCGGGATGGGAGTGAGCTCTCAAACTGAAATTATAAACAGAGAAAAAACTCTATTGTCCAAGGTCTTTTTCTGCATTCTAAGTCGTACTGATTGTATTGGTAAAGATGCTTTGGGCAGCAGGTAATAGAAACCATGACTCCTGCTGGCTTTTCAGCAAGGCTGCTGGGTTCTCATCCGTGGAGCCCCGAGGGAAGGGAGCAGCAGGCTTCACCCACCGAGCAGTTCAGCAATGGCAAAAAGTACCTGGACTCCTGCCTTTGTTTCTTTCACGCACAAAGTCAGCTTCCTGCTAGTGGCGGCTTTCCTTGGGGTGGACTCATGCCTGCTGGGAGCGACAGAGGCTACTTGCTTCCTTGTTCACGACCAAAGAGAGGATAGAAACTCAGCGTGGAGTGAAAGTCCAACCCTCAGTCTCCAGGCCACATTAGCTCAAGTACAGGAACAGTAATTAGGGAACCGTCATGCACCAAGTGGCCAAAGGCTGGTTCCCTGACCCAGTTTTATACATTATATGCTATTGTATGTAACAATGGCACCTGTGGCTGTACGTGCCTCTTGGATAGCACTAGTGCATATCTACAATCACATAGACAATTACTAGCATGACCTCGTTTTTTTTTAAAGTAGTCTCCACACCCAGTGTGGACTGGGTGAGTCCCAACCCAACACGGGGCTTGAACTCATGACCCTGAGATCAAGACTTGAGCTGAGATCAAGAGTTGGCCGCTAATCTGACTGAGCCACCCAGCCGCCCCAGCATTAACTCATTTTATAGGTGCAGGAACGAGCCCAGTGACCTGCCGAGGTTACTGAAGAATAAATGGTAAGGTTGGGATTTGAACCCAGATTGCCTGCTGCAAACACTCCCAAGAATCTTCAGCACTTCCGCATGAAGATGCTTTGCTCTCCTTGAGAGTGTTCTCCTCTTTCAACGCTGCCTGTGTCCTCCAGAAGCGGGAGACACCTTATACAAATACCCCAATTAATAGGAAGACATGTCTCATTTGTCAGTGTTAAAAGGTCTTTGAGCCACACGTTTACGGCGCTGAATGAAGGCGAAGAGATCAATACGATTCCAGGTCTGATTGGTTTCTCCCTGTCCAGGTCCATGTCTCAGTTCTTCATTTTCCCAGATCTGTTTGGCTGTGGAGCACAGTTCGTATCAGAGACCCGTTTTGGTGGGACAGTATTTTCGATACTGCACAAAAGCACTTTGAACCGTTTGCATGCGAGCAGATAGGCAGGGCATGAATGTTGCTTGGGTCCCTACACTTTGTCAGGCACTTTGCATGTGTAATGAGCTGTCGGGCAGGAAGCTTCCTATGTCTCAGGGTCTGGGCAAACTTGTGCTAAACCTCCTGCCAAATCCATGAACTGTGGAAATCTAAGGGTCTGTAAACTCCAGTGGTGGGGGGCTGTCACCTCCAGCCCCAGGGGTCCCTGAGTGTTGAGTCCCTCCATGTGCAACTTGGCCCCTTTTGGCTTCCACTATAAAACAAAGCATTGATGAGCTTCGGAGGGATGAGATCGGGGCATGACTTATGTTATAACGCTTCTCAAACTCTGGTGTGAGTCCAAAACTCCAGGAGAGCGAATAAAGAGCACAGAACGCGGGCTCGATGAAGAAAGATATGATTTGGACTTTTGAAATGTGACCTAATTCCCCACTTGATTCTAATCCTGAACAAACTCCGAGAATCCTTGTATTATAGGAACAGAAACCTTGACGGGGGAAAAGAGGTATTGTGGGTTCCTAGGATTCCCACTGGCCATGCCATCACCGTGGGGTTTTACCAGACCCACTCGGTCCCAGACTCTTCTCAGTTCATTTTTTCTTTTTTCTTTTTTTCTTTTCTTTTTGGTCCTTTCCTGTTCTTCTCCCTTTAAGAAAAAAAATTTTCCCAACTCCCCGTTTACTGCCAAGAGTTTTATGGGCCGTTTTACGGAGGGTGAAGCAGGCCCTGAGAAGTTACGTTCTATATGCAAGGTCACCAAGCTAGCGAGCCCTGTATCCAAGTGTTGAATCTGGGCTTCCCTGACTCCAAAACGTACACATTTTCTGTTGTAAACTAGCAGCCATGACCGGAGTTAAGAAAGCACGCCCGAGCATTCTGAGTGCTAATGTCTGCTCTGGGTTCCTCGCCAGGTGAGCAGACAAGGAGGTCTTACAGGGCAGGGGGGGGAGCGGGGAGGCTCGTGGTCAACGCTTAACCCTACCTGGGAGTCTGGAGCTTTGAGTCTGCTCAGCTGTCCACCAGCAGCTACGGACTTTGAGAGTCACTGCCCTGCCCTGTGCCTTAGTTTCCACTCTTTCAGCACAACCTCCTGTTCGCCCCCAATGTAGCCTTCAGCCCCATGCATCTGCTTACAAACCCCCCAAAGGAACAACCCATTTCCCCTGGGCCCTCAGGCCACTGCTGGCTCCATGTGCTTGCTTGTCCCCTCTGGACTCCGTATTTGAACATATAAACCAGGACCCTATCAGTACTCGATTCCCTTGCCTTCTGTTTGTTCCTTTACCCCATGCAGCCCCAAACAGGATCAACAGGCACCTGTCATCCCAGCCCGAGTGTACCCGGAGCGTACGCTGTCTTCTCTCCTGCTGTTCTGCAGGCAGCGTGCTTTCTGCAAAGATGGCTTCCTTGTGCCTCTTGTTGAGCTCTGTGTCCCCTGCTTCCTAAAATTTAAACCCAGTGCAGGGATTTCCTGCTGTCAGCCGATGCCCCCCACCACGACTGCATTTTAACCACGAGCTCTGGTGCTCACATCCCGGCACGTGCGCTCAACTCAGGAGGTGTATTTTTGCCGGCTTTTTCTAAGATAGCGGCTGAGGTGTCTTCCTGTTCCCTCTTGCAAATCTGCCTGCTTTGCAGCCCTTCAACCATTTTGGAATTTGCAGTTTTAGGATACAAAACTCACATTGTTGGGGCGCCTGGGGTGCTCAGTTGGTTAAGCGTCCGACTCTAGATTTCAGCTCAGGTCATGATCTCAAAACTGTGAGATCAAGCCTGGCATCAGGCTCTGCCCTGGGCGTGGAGCCTGCTTGAGATTCTCTCTCTCCCTCCCCTTCTGCCTGCCCCCCCCCACTGTTCTCTCTCTCTCTCAAAAAAACAAACAAACAAAAAGAACACCTCATATTATTCATGTGTCTCACGGCATCCTGTCTGCTTTCATCCCGGCCTGCCTCTCTAGCCTCATCTGCTCACCTGCTGTTCCCACTGACGTCCTAGGTGTCAGACATACTGGACTTCTTTCTATTCCTCTGCTATTCCAAGAAAGCATCGTGCTCCCTCCCACCACAGGGCCTTTGCACATGCTGTTCTCTCTGCCCAAAATGCTCCCTCTTGCTCTCTTGCTTAAGTTAACTCCTGCTGTGTCTCATGTCTCAGCTTAGTTGTGCTTCTTGTCAGAAACCTTCCCGACCCTGCTGCTTTGAGGCGGTGCTCCAGTTATATACCCTCATGGGGCCTTCTTTCTTCATCGAACTTATCAGGGATGTCATTTTGCATTTGTCTGTCATTGTTACTTCACGGGTGCCTCACCATTTGGGGACAGACTCTGTGGCTCACTGCTCGATCTCAATTTCTACCAGTATGTCGTCCATAGTAAGGAGTCAACAAGTATTTGTTGAAAGAAGGAAAAAAAAAAGAGGAAAGAAAGGCAGAAGGGAAGGAAGCAAGGCTGGGTGAACGGCTTAGCAATGTCACAGTCAGGGGTGGGAAGCAAGGCTGGGTGAACGGCTTAGCAATGTCACAGTCAGGGATGGGTTGAACTGGGACATGCTCCTGGGTCCTCGGCATCCAGAATTCTTGCTCTTTCCTCTGCATAACAGCTGCCTCCTCCGTCCCAGCTCTTCAGGTCTCTGGCCCAGGCTCTGTCTGGCCTCTCTCTTCAGGACCGGCTTCCTCCGCTGGCTTCTCCAGATGGCCTGTGAGAACTTCTCTGGTCCCATTTTACTCTGCGTTTTCCTTTTCATCATTTTTACTGCAGATAACACTTAATTCAATCATTTTAATCAAGGAGCTCATGAAATTTGCTCCCCCAGGCAGTTTTTAAGGAAAGGATATGGTTTTCTGAGCATAAAAAAGGTGATAGAAGGCTACACGGAATCTCGTGCCTGGGGCAGTGGTTTCCTGGCTCCTCACCCAGTCCAGGTGAAGTGTGTTTCTGTTCACTCCTAGCTGTGTTGGCTTGGGGGACCTTCGGTTTTTCGGTTACTCGTGTTATTACTGAACATGACAGCAGTGATTTGATGGGTCTATTCTCTGCCAGAACACTGATTCATTTGGCTGCATGCACAGTGATAGAACAGTCTGGATTGGGTGGTGGTCCCGCCTTTCACCCCCCAGCCTTAGAGAGGGGCGGTGTTCCACAAAAACTTTTGGATTTTTCCAGCTCTGGATCTACCGCCTGTGAGCACTGTGACCTTGGGCAAGTTACTTCACTCTTTGACCCTCAGTTTCTTCCTCTATAAAGTGGGTTAATAATGTCTACCTCTGGGAGGAGTCGTGATGAGTGTATGGATGCTGTTCTAGACTGAATGTTTGTGCCCTCCCCCCACCAAATTCATATCGCGAAATCCTAACTCCTAATACGATGTTATTTGTAGGTGGAGCCTTTGGGGGTGTTAGGTCACAAGGGCAGATGCCTCATGATGGCATTGGTGTCCTTATAAGGCAGACTCCAGAGAGCTCCCTGGCCCTTCCCTCCATGTGGCAATACAGCGAAAAGGTGGCCATCTGTGAACTGGGAAGCGAGCCTCACCAGACACCAAATGGTGCCTTGATCTTGGACTTCCCAGCCTCCATGACTGCGAGAAATACCTTTCTTTCTTTCTTTCTTTCTTTCTTTCTTTCTTTCTTTCTTTCTTTCTTTCTTTCTTTCTTTCTTTCACTCCTTCTTTCTTTCACTTTCTTTCTTTCTTTCTTTCTTTCTTTCTTTCTTTTTAAGATTTTATTTATTTATTTGTCAGAGAGGGAGTGAGCACAAGCAGGGGGAGCAGCAGGCAGAGGAAGAAGCAGGCTCTCTGCTGAGCAAGGAGCCCAACATGGGACACAGGACTCAATCCCAGGACCCTGGGATCATGACCTGAGCCGAAGGCAGACACTTCGCTGACTGAGCCACCCGGGCGTCCCGGGAAATACATTTCTGTGGTTTCTAAGCCACCCAGTTGCTGATCGTTCATTGTAGCGGCCCAAGTTGACTAAGACAGTGAGGGTATGGAGCGCCTGCCCCAATGCCTGGCCCAAATAATGTCATTAGCAAAGAAGGTATAAGTGATATGTCACGGTGGTGTTGGGGGAGGTCATTGAGGGATATAAATGCCAGTTGATCAGTGAGCTAGACTCAGGTGATCGGAGGCCCCCCACTCCTTCCCCTGTTCTTGGAATGTGCATTCTGCTTGCCTTGCCTGTTCCAGAAGCTGCCCCAAGGACACAGCCTTGAGATGAAGACGTGATGCTAAGACTATCTGGTCGGTAGACCTGACTGAACCATTAAGGCTTCTCTGTAAACTTAAGACTTGGCAGGCAGGTGTGGTGCCTAAGCCAAGCCTCATATAAGTAAGTTCCCTTGCTTATCCCACCCGCCACCTACTGATCTGGAGTGGCCCTCCTCTTCCTTCCGCCTCTCCCTGCCCTCTGTGGATAGGGGCCAGAATCAGATCGCACCCAGGAAGCTCCAGAAGAGGCTGGCCACCAATAACGGAATTCTGTCACTCACCAGCTAGGTGACCTTAGGCATTTATCCCATATGTAACTCAATTTTTCTCTTCTGTGTCATGCCCTTAATAATTCCTGTTTTACCTAATTCAGTAAGTTAATATGAGGTGATGGAATCAGGAGACAATTGTGAAATGGTTTTGAAATATGCATTCTAGAAGCAACTGCCTCTTTCAGCAGTAATGTGTGGTGGTGTCTGTAGATACCTGATCAGTTTGGCTAATTACACAAAAGTGTTTTCCAAAGCCCTTGTGAATGACATCCCTGAGGCAATAAAAGTATACATTCTATTGTAATTCAACTCAAGGAACTTTGACTGATTGCGTGCTGTGTCCCAGACACATTCGTGTGCTTTGTATTCCTTAAAACAAAAATCAATAAATGGTCCATGGAGCATTAAGTAGGGATTAGATGTGGAGAAATCACATTTCTATTTCATAAAGGACTTCAAAGTGTCCCCATTATCCCATAACAAGCTGCAGCTGGAGAACATCACCCATCACTGGAGCTCTGGAAGGTCTTGGGGGTGGCCCTGCCTTAGCACGACCATTTGGTTATGGCACGTTAGCTTCTCCCCGCTTCACTTTGCTGCCTTTCCATTGAGGCTAAGTCCCTCACCTTCGGCTGCCTCCTCACTGCCTCCTCCCACAGAAGGAAGCACTCAGGTTATTTCTCAGGGACCGTTCTTGCACATTACCCTCTTGTGACGCGAGCGGATACGAGCCCATTGGTCTCTGTCGCAGAGCCTTCTGGGACAATACGCAAGCTTCCGCCACGGGCAGGGTGTTTTGGTGCCTTCCTGATGCTATATGGCTCCGTTCTGCATCGGCGATGAGCTGGTGGGACAGTGGCCACGCTGCGTCTTTACATGGACCACCCCACTTAATCCTCTCGTGTCCACAGCAGTGCCGTGAGGTGGGTATATTTATTATTCTTGTTTTTACAAATAAGGAGACTAAGGTCCAGATTGGTTAGGTGGCTTGCCATCATCCCTCCCTGAGTCACAGGCCAAGCTGGGGTCCCAGCCCAGCAACCTCAAGTCTAGGCTCCTGGCTTAGCTTGTATCCCACCCAGCTGTCGGCCACATAAATTCAGCCTCTTCCTAGAACACCATAGTGGTCTTCAGTGCAGAGTGAGCATGCGCGCGTGGAACATTCCGGAGGGACTGCCTCCGTGTGTGGGCTCCTGTGACCCAGGTCTATATTACTGCCCCCATCTCCGGGTGCACCTTCAGAGCCTGGATGGGCGAATGGTTCTGTTAGCTTTTCCCTAGCTGGAGGGCATGGAGGATGTGATCCTGCTTGATTCCACTTTTATTAAAACCCTAATCCCAAGGCTTGTTCCTGACAGTCCCAGCCTGTCTCCGCGGGTGGGGCAGAGAAATCCTCCACTGGTTGTAAGTTTGCAACAAATGTGTCAGAGCCGACTCTGGGCTTGTTCTGTGATTTCCCCTCTCTGGGGGAAGGTTGAACTGATACAAACTCAGAGCTCTTCAGAGCAGAGCTCTCTGGACAAGACCAAGGGAGCGTTTAAACCTTGCCTTTCAAAGTTTACCTCCAGGCTTGGAGGAATCCATTTTTGCTTGTCTATTAACTAATTTATTCATTAATTCTTTCAATAAATATGTAATGGGGCCCTGCACTTGCTACCATAGGGAGACAAAGATGAATTTGGGATTATTATTGTCCTTTTCTCGGTCATACTTTTGATCATTCTGTTTCTAGAATGATTCTGAGTGTAGCTCTGTCTTTGAGAAGCTTAGTCATAGGTCAGAGGTCACCCAGAGAGCAAGTGAGACAACTAGGGGCTGAATCCAGATCATTTCCATGGCAATTTCAAGATTCTGCCTCCTCACCTCTGAGCGTTTTCCTATTACGCCTTTTCAATTTTTCACTGAAAAAAAAAAAAAAAAAAAGAACTGGTGATTCTTCAGTTTGGAGAAAGGCACGAACCACCGTCACGGATTCTTCCGCCCTCCATCCCTCCCTTCGGTGGGTACTGGTTTACTGAGTGTGCGCACTGGCCTGGCCCGTGTAGGTGCCGTGCGTGCCCCGCCCCCGCGCAGGAGGCGCTGGAGGAGGTCTGCGTCTGCGCGGGGGAGGGGAGTGGGCGGGACGCGGCTCAGGAGGACCGAGGTAGGTCAGGGCGTCGTGCGGAAGCTAGCTGGGACGCGCTCGGCCCTGTGACGGCCCGCTGGCGGGCGGACCACCCCGCTGAGCTTTGAAGCGGCAGAGGGTGGGTGAGGATGGCCGGCGGCTGAGGCAGAGACCTCGCACCCCCGGATGTGGAACGTGAGAGAACTGACCAAAGTGTCCCTTGCTTTGACCCAACAAAGCCTCCATGGGGGTGGACAGGCCGGGGTCATGGGGGGCCATGTGCTTCCACAGGGGAATTTGAGCTTTACCCGGAAGGAGAAGAAGAAACTCTAGATGTTTCTCAGGGTGCAGTGGGAAGGCAGGTATGTCACCACTAGAGGAAGTGTGGGTATTCTCGGGGGATGTTTAGGGTGAACTTAAAAGGACGAGTAGGGTTTAGGATGATAGACCATGGGCTGGGAGGGGGATTTGGGGGAGAACTTTGTAGGCAGCATATCACCATATCAACTAATGCACAGCTTATGTTAAATTTATAGTTTATTTTTTTCCTCCAAGTGGGTCCTCCTCAACTACTCTATGCTTGATTAATTGAAGTCCAGTAGGAATCAATACAAGCTCATGTTTATCAAGACCTGAATTGTGCAGAAATGCTAAAAAGCCGTGTCCTCCGAGACTTTCCCTTAGAGAGTTGGTTCTATAGGAGGTTAACGGCTGTCATGTCCCAAAGGGCTCCTCATCTAGTGCACTTGGGGAAGTGTTGGGTTGCACATTCATGGCCCTCGGGCAGTCCGGCCTATGCTCTGAATCACTGCGCCAAATAGGTTTGAACAGGTAAGAGAGAGTCTTTGCCAGATGGGGGAGCCTGCTTCCAAGCCCGTAATGCCTCAACCCCACCTCCTGCCAGGGTTACTACTCTGGGCTTTGTGACCCCACTAGGCCTGTAGACATGGATATCATGCCACCCGAACCACTACAAAGCGTGCAGTTTCTCCAGGTCTGGATTGACAACTCCTTGAGGGCCTAGAGTCTGGCCCCTAGTCCTCTCCCATCCTTCAGTGCTTGTCTCCTTGCCTGGTGCTGTGACTTGACCCGTCTGATCATTTCTAAGGCCTGGAGTGTCCCAGGACATAGCCCAGTCCTAGGCCATACCAACTTCCCATTCACCGAGATCCCTTAAACACTGTATGGCCCTTGTCAGTGACCATCCCACCTTGGGACCATGTCCACAGCTGGCGTAGTTTCTCCTGGGCTGGTCCTGCTGGCTCCCTGTTCTGTCCTAACTTTCCATGGACTCGTGCTCCAGCCCACTTTGGTTATGCAGTTTGCGACAGAAGCTGAAGTCAGAAGGCTGTCGTTAGGAGCAGAGGGCAAGACCCAGTCCTTTGACTGCTGGCCAGAGTCGTCTGCGTGAAGCGCAAAAGAAAGGGCATGTGGCCGAGATACTGGGTTGATGATGTATCCTTAAAATAGCTGCTGGCATAGCATTGTGCCATGATTATTGAAAGCTTGAGTTAGCAATTGATTTCAGGCTGAGAGATCAATGGGAAAAGAGATTGCAATGCAGAGTTACGAAGAAGCCATCCGTGACCCCCACGCTTATGAAGCAGCCACGTCTACCCCCGCCACCTTATTGTAATTGTGTGTCTGCTAGCCTGTGCCGCTGTGACCTCCTAGAGGTTAGGGGCTGTGAGTGGCTCATCGTGCACAGCAGCAGGCTTGCAGCTGCCTGACGGTGGGTCCTTGATTTATGATGCTCACAACATGCCCTTCTTCATAATGAAGAAACAGAGGCTTAGTGCAGTTATCTTACTCGGTCACAAAAACAGTAAGGTGGAAGAATGGGGATTTGAACCAAGTCATTGAAAAGTCTAAGTGTGGAAGCGTTCAAGAGAGTCCGTGTATGCACCTGGGGCTTCAGCACTGTCCCCGTGTGATCCGTCCGCTTTGCTCCAGGGTCTGGGCAATTCTGGGGCCCTCTAGTCTTAGAGGCATTCTCTGTTCTGACCTGGATGCTTGCAGTCATTATTGTCCCCGCACCAGATTTGTGTAAGTCCTGGGATCGAGTCCTGCGTTGGGCTCCCTGCTCGGTGGGGGGGGTCTGCTTCTCCTTCTCCCTCCGTCCTGCTGAAACACTGAGGCCCTGGAACTGCTTGTTTCCGACGCACTGCAGGCTGCCCACCGCGGGCGCCGAGGCCCTGAACACCTTGCAGGTCCGGCACCGCACTGCATGGAACAGGCCACCGTTACTGCTTCCAGTGCTCCGCCGGGCTCACTATGGCCACACATCCCCCCGCAGCTTCCCAGGACAGTTAAATGAGGAAAATGGGCGAAATGGCATTGGACTGATTACAAATTTTCAGGATCAAAAGATTTTAAGCAAGCCCCCTGGAAAACTGTAATTCTATCTCCTAATTAGTTGGTTTATCAATGAGCGAGGCCACTACAATCAGTCTGCTAATCGACTTTCCAAGTTTGGCAACACGATCCTGAAATATTAGCTCCAGATCTAAATCTGGGGCATTATTTTTCCAGGGGGTAATCTTCTTCTGAACATCGGTCCACTCTGACTGGCTCTCTGCTTCTCCCGAGCGAGAACCTGGAAAGGAAAAGGAAATAATCCCATATATAAAAATCTATTTACACACACACACACACACACACACACAAGAATTAAAAATGATAGTTTAAAATGAGATTCATTAACTAAAGAACTTTACTTGGATTCAGACACAATTGCCATTTTCAACAGTAATTTTATTATTTATTTTTTAAAGATTTTACTTATTCATTTGACAGAGAGAGAGAGAGCGAGAGAGAGAGCACAAGCATGGGGAGCGGCAGAGGCAGAGGGAGAAGCAGGCTTCCCGCTGAGCAGGGCCCGATGTGGGACTCGAGCCCAGGACCCTGGGATCATAACCTGAGCCGAAGGCAGGCACTTCACCGACTGAGCCACCCAAGCGCCCCTGAATGATTATAAACTTGATCAGGTTGGGTTCTAATTGCCGTTGCTCTTCCCGCTCTAGAATCTGTGCTGGAGTAAATCGGCAGGAGCTCTTGCGCTTGGTACGGAGTCGTTGACCTTGCTAATGCCTTTCCCTCCATATCTATTTGCAAGGACCACCAGGAACAGCTTGCTTTTCCCTGGCAGGGCCAACAGCAGTCCATCACAAGTGTGCCGCAGGGCTACATCAGCTCTCTTGAAGTTTGTCATAAAATGGTACTCGGAGCTTGCGACGATCCTGACATTCCGCAAAACGTAATACTGGTTTGCTACACTGATGGCATGTGAGGACTGCAGCTGGAAGGTAGCTGGAAGTCGCAAGTATTTTTGATGCTTCAGGGAGGTCGAAGTGAATCAAAGGGTAGGAGGTAAACCTGCAAACATCGAGGTCCTTTCACCTCAGAGAAGTTTGAGTGTTTATTGGTCTCGAGACTGTGGAGATAGCCCCTCCAAGGTGAAAGACATGTTGCTGAATCTCACCCTCCTACCACAAAAAAAGCAGTACAATTCATGGTAGGTCCTTTGGACGTTTATAAGAGATTCGCATGTGCTACTTTGACACGTATGCACAGTCATCTGAAACCTGCCAGTGCAGCTGGGTATCAGAGCAGGAGAAGGCTCTGGTGGGTGTAGGCCACAGTCCAAGTTCTCTACCACCTGGTTCTCATGATCCAGCAGACTCAGCGATACTCAACGTGTCTGTGCAATTAGACTGTATGAAGCCTCTGGACAGCATCAACAGAGGATCGGGGGAGCCTGGGGGGCTCCGTCAGTGAAGCGTCTCTTCGGCTCCGGTCATGATCCCAGGGTCCTGGGATTGAGCTCTGCTTCGGGCTCCCTGCTCAGTGGGGGGCCTGCTTCTCCCTCTCCCTTTGCCCCTCCCCCCGTGCTCACTCTCTCTCTCATTTTCAAATAAATAAGTATTAAGGAGGGCACGTATTGCATGGTGCACTGGGTGTTATACGCAAGTAATGAATCATGGAACTTTACATCAAAAACTAGGGATGTACTGTATGGTGACTAACATAATATAATAAAAAAATTATTATAAAAAAATAAAAATAAATAAAAGACAAAACAGGATCATAGTGCAGCCTCTAAGACTTTGGAGCAAATCTATCCCCTCTTTGGCTAATAACTATTATCCTCTTGAGAAACAGTGTCTGCTTTGCTCCTGGGCCTTGGCAGACACTGAACATGTAATTATGAGAGAATCCAGGGACTGTGTGGGTGGAGCTTCCTATTGTAAATTGAGCGTTTCCAGCCCACCTCTCCACAGGTCGGGAGTTCACAGCCGCAGTCTATCATCTAGTGGAATTGATACATGAGAGACTGGGCTTGGGCAGGTTTGGAAGGGGCAAACAAGTTTCTTGAGCAGATGGCTCCGAGGCCCTTCACCTCAACTCCCACCTCTTTACCTGCCTTCCTTCCGTCTGTGGGCTCAGCAGCACGGACCCAGCATTCCCGAGACTGGCTGAGCTAACATGACTGCTTAAGTGCCTGCTTTTTCAAACGTGGAGCATGCCAGCAAGCTCCTGGAGTTGCACCATTCCCTGGGGGATCGCCAGCCACCAGCAGTACGTTCATTACACTGGACCTCTTTTATGATGAGGGGGACAGAGATCCCTCCTCATTGGGATAGACACGTATTCTGGGTATAGATTTGCCTTGTCCTCCATCGGGCTGTCCTGCACAGCGTTATTCCTGATCGAGGAGCACATTTCACAGCAAAGCAAGTGCCACAGTGGGCTCATGCCCATGCAATGATGAGGCATCTCTCCCTCCTTCATCAGTCACAAGCGTCTGACCTACTTAAAATGTGAAATAGCTTACTGAAGATGTATTCAGTTATGAGGCAACACTTTGAAAAGTTGGGGTTCTCCATGGATAGGATGAAGTATATATTTTTTGAAACGGAGATGATTCTGTGGTCCTGTCTTTTCCATAGCCAGAATACACAGATCCGGAAACCAAGTGGTGAGCTTGAGAGTGGTATCTCTTTAATAATCTGCTGCAGACTTTTTCTTTCCATCCCTAAACGTCAGATGGTCTGCAAATCTTAGTCTCCAAGGAGGGGGATTCTGTCACTAGAAGACACAGCAGTGGGACACTGATATGGATGGTGCAGACAAAATTCTGTAACCACACCGAAATTGTATCGTTACCCATTAACAGGAGGTGGTTTGCCTAACCTCAAATACCCTGACTACGAGCCGCACGAACTCATGTCTGATGCCCTCCTGGGGGAAATAATGTCGTAGGGAAAACTAACCGCGCATCTGAGGGACACAGTTACTATAAAAGAAAGGCAAGAATATGAGATTCAGCTGTACTATAAAAATAAAAATTAATGGTCTAGACAGGTCATAAATTCAAAATAAGGATAATAATTTTCCCCACAGAGATAAAAGAGGATATTGGTAACAGGAAGCAGGAGCAAGAAGTTAATAAAACAGAATCAAGTTGAAATGCATGGTGAGAAAAGTATTTTAAAATAAAGAACACGATGATGGGCTGCATGATAGAATGGGTAGAGTCAAGAACAAAAGAGCTGGAAACCAGCTTGAGGAGCTTTCTCAGAAGGACTTGAGAAGGAATAAAGAGTTGAAGAGAAGTCAATAATCTTATACTCAGAAGTCCCAGTGGGAAAGGCAAAAATAAATGGGTAGGAGAGAATAGTTGAAGAAATCATGACTTTGGGTTTTCCAGATCTAAGGAGTGATGAAAGATCTTGGTTGAAGGTCTTCTCAGCGTGGGAGACAGGGTGAAAAGGAAAAACAGACACTTTTAAATGTTAGAGAAGAATTTAAGTCCTACTGAAAAAAAAGGGAAAGTACAGCTATCCATAGCAGTTAAAGTTGTTGGGGTGTTGTTATCAGGAAGGCACTGTCCTAAGTCTTCACATGTTTGGACTTATGGAGCCCTTGTCACAATTCCAAGATGTGGGGCCTCTTATCATCCCTATGTGTACATGAGGAAACAGAAGTACAGAGAGTTTAAGTAACTTGTCTAAGATGTCAGAGTCAGGACATGGAGGAGAGGGCTCTGGAAGCCAGAAGTCTCTTGCTCTGACGTCTCGGTTCTTAAGCACCAGGCTCTCCTCCTTGAAAACTGTGTAGAGAGAGAAGGCAGATCAGTCAGGAATATAAATCACCCCTTGGCATTAAACATCTCAAAAGTACTGGGAGGGTTAAGAGGGCAGTGGCGAAATAATTTCAAAATGTTATAGCAAAAAATAACTTGTAATGTAGAATTAGCTCAACCAGATGTAAAAAGGTTAAGTAAATTGCGTGAAGAACTACATATGGGAAGGGGAGAAGCGGCCTTGGCTGTGGTCCATTAATCTTTTTAAATATTGCCTCTGCTAAATGTTGGGAGAATTGTGACTCTGACAACCATTTTCTCTGAAAGTCTAATTGCCCGCTCGGGAAGGAGGGCAGAGGGTAAACAGTGCTCCCAGGTGGGCTTTGCACTTTTACCCTCCCCGCTTCTGAGAGCTGCTGAGCCAGGGCCATGGGGCCGAGAGCTGAGGCCATCACTAATGTTCGATAAACCCAGACACCACCCCCCCAATTTGGAGGACAGAGATAAATGCAAGGGAAGATCTTACGGATACATGAATTTTATGATGCAATCTCCAAGCTGTAAAACAGACAGGCTGATGCTCTCGAAAGCCCCTGAGATGGTTATAAAGTCAATGATAGGGTGTCATCTCTACTCAGAAGAAATCTACTCAGTTGGGTTTGTGCTGACCAACCTTGACATCAGACATGTGCAGTTTTAGTGTTTGCATTAAGGAGGTGTCATTAAAAAGTTATCCAAGGGCAAGTTCCCTCGTTCTAAAACTCACCAAAGGCTCACCATCATGGAACCATGCCATTTTGAAGTTGAATGGCATTGTTGACTAGGGTTCTTAATTTTTATAGATGAGAAAACGGAGACTAGAGAAAATGTGGATTATTTCCCCCCAAGGTCATCCAAATAGTAAAGGACAGCCAACACTTGAACTAATGTTTGCAAACCAGCAAATGCTCACAATAACTAAGGTGGGGACACGTGTGAGCCATGGTAGCGGAGGGTATATAGGAAGTGGTGGGGACAGCGTCAGGCGACCATGGGCTGGGATGGCAGGGCACCCTTTCTGAAGACATGCTATTCGAGATGAGATTTAGTCATTTGAGAATGTGGATTGAAGGGGAAAACAAGCCAATGGCCCCAAGGCAAGTACACGTCTAGCCCCTTGGGGTGAAAGGAAAGCCAAGGTTTTTGGAACAAAGCGAGGGAGGGGATAGGTGCCCTTGGGCCACATTTTGGTAGGATGTTTGGGATTTATTCTGTAAGCAATGGAAAGCCATCAAAGGGTTTAAAGCTAAGTGATGTCATAATCTGATTTGTATTTTCCAGAAAGATCGCTCTGGTTGCTCTGTGGAGGTCGATTTGTCACGGCAGAAGAGAAGACGCAGGCAAATCAGGTAGGGAAACCTTTACACAGCAGCAAAGACCACGCTTCCAGCTACTCTCAGAAATTCTTCCCAATCCCGTTATCCCACGATGGTACGAGATTTATCCAAACAAACCCAGTTTCCATCTTCTCATTTCCGGTCAAGTTTTCCCCCACTGTGACGGGTTCCAACCATCTTTCATGGTACTGGAAGAAATGTGCAGAGCAAAAAACGGTAATTTTAATTGTTTACTCACACAAAAAAACTTTGCTTGTGTTCCTGCTCAGTGTGAGGCTCTCTGCCAGAGAGCAGGGATGAAATTAAAGACGGGGTCCCTGCTGCCGAGTGTGGTGGGGGAGACGGACAAGTGAACAGTCAGAGTGCTCTGCGCACAAAAGGGGGACTTGTAACATGGACGCAGCCTACATCCTGGAAAAGCCCAGGTCCTGGCCTGGGGACCTGAGTGGGAGACATGAGACCGATGTTGGAGCCTTGGCAATGCTTTTGGGCCTTGCGTAATGAATACGAGTGTACTTGTCCAAGAGGGAAGGGCTATTGAGGCAGAGGGATCAGTATTCACAATGGGCAGGTGGATAATAGACTGTAGGGAGGGGTCACATAATTGCTAGTCATTTGGTTTGGCTGGAGTGTAACAAGCAGGTGTGCTGGGAGAACGTCAGGGACAGGAGTGTAAGAAGTTAAGTGTGGTGGGTAAGCACCCAGCCTCCCTTCTGTCTGAGAGACCGTTCTGAATCCCTGCTTACAATCTAGGTGGGTGATGCATTAATTAGGCTCCTGCTTGCAAGAAAAGAGTCTTACTTAAATTGGTTTAACCAAGTAGGAATGTTTGTTATTCAGTGTCCGGGATAGGTCATGGATCCCCACGGAGGGAGCTCGCTGGGCCTCTGGTAGGAACCCAGATCAGGGTTTGTAGAACTGTAAAAGTGTAAACGTCTCCTCCGCTCTACATGTCTCCTGAGTCATGCTCCCTGCAGACTGATTTCTCGGCTTCTCAGTCCTCGAGGCCACAAACAACTCCTGAGTTTTTATCTCCTCTGTTCAGGAGACCAGAGAGCACGGAGCAGAATTAGCAGACTCAGATCCAGATTCCCAGGAAAAGCAGTATCGTCAGCCTGTTTTGAGTAGAGCATTCACTCTAATCATCTGTTTCCAGGAAGGTCAGGCCAGGTGGTAAAACATGGCTTCTGGGGGCCACCCTTGTACTCATGTGGCTCATGAGCTAATTTAGATAAAATCCTTTGCAATATGCCTGGCATGTGGTGATTGTTCCATAAATGTCATTTCCAGGAGGTAAGAGATGCGGGCAGGGGAGGGGATCGGCAGGATCCTAGGGAAGATGGTGGTCAGTAGTGGGAGACGACGAAAGTCTGTCTGATACGTCGGCATCGAGGAGAGGATCGATAAATGGTCTAGGTTATTATTGTGTCAAAATGCTCTGCTTATGTTTTTGTCTTCCCTCCTGGGCCATTAGTTTCTGGGCTACGGAGACTGTTTAACTCACGCCTGTATTCTCAGCCCTGCAGACAGTAACCGGTGCTTCCAGCCATTGGCCAGGGTCTTCTACCCAAGTGAACTGCTCATTCTCTCCCTCCCGTCACCCCCGCAAGCTTGGACTTTCTTGAGCCTCACCGTCAGGCCCCGTATGGCCCTGAATCCTACCGTTTGGACCACTGGAAACCCTCTTTATCCTTCTTCCAACTCACGTCGACGAGCTTCCAGCATGCCTTGCAGCCAGCCATGCCTGAGCTCTCTCAATGCACAGACGCATTTGCTAGCTAGCACATTTGCTGCTTTAATTAGACTAGTTTTGACAAGCTCCAAAACTTTGTTTTTGATTTTTATCTTTGGGATGATTTAAAGTGTCATAACGCTGCGTAATGGTTGTGGGCAGGTCACATATTCACCAATATCCATCTGCTTCCTCAGAAAACTACCCCAAGCTTGGAATAGAGCATGGAAAGCAGACGATAAAAAGAGATTGCCATAGGTTAATGCTTTTTCTCATGAAAAACGTTTTTTGTTTTTTCAGTTTTACTTTCTCTTGTGTTCTTGGCAGTAGACTTAAGCAACCGTTTTGACCTTCCTTTCATTTCCAACCAGTAAAAAATAATTCACATGCTGATATTTTGGGCTTGTTGCTTTCAGAGAAAATGAATATAGTTGGCATGGTGCCTGAGAGTTTACGAAGAAAACTCATGTGGATTGTCTCGTTTAACACAAACCCAGGAAGTGATGTGTAGTGCCTGTTACTGGTCCCATTTTACAGATAAGAAACCCAAAGCTCAACAAGGTTCAGTGTGCATCGCACGGTCGATGAAGCTTCCAGAGATGAGCATTTATTGAGCCTTCACTGGACTGCCACGGGCAGTGGGAAGATAGCACATAGGGTACAGAATTACTTGGATCTTTCCCCAGCGCATTTTCTCTGGCAGCTCTGGGCTTCCCTCTCTGCTCTCATCTACTGACTTTGGGCCCCTGGATGGTTTGCTCAGAAGAGCATCTTGTGATCCTTACTAGGGCCACACGGAGGCCGCAGCTCCCAGGACGTGGTTCTCCTCAGAGTCATTTGTGAATTTGTAATTCCGTGACAGGACGCTCTGCTGGGTCTCCCGCACAGGCATGGGCAGAAGCCCTCTTCTCTGTGCTCTTGCCCCGAATTATACAGTTTAGCCCTCAGCACCTACCGTTCCTTACATAGATGAATACTTTTTTTTTTTTTTAATCTTCCCAGGAACGTTCATTTTGGACTATTCAAGGGGACAATAAGCTTTGCGGGTTGATTGGTGAAGCCGTAGGCCACCCGGACTCATTCATTGACTGTGCAGCGTGCTGCTTCTCTCAGCTTCTGGGTAATCTAAGCCCAACACAGTGGTCTTGAGTAACAAATAAGATTACGCACAATTATCCAACACACGTGCAGGCTGCTTCCCTTTTCACTGATCTGCAACTGACTGCATCCCCCACTGCCCTAATCCCGGTCCAAGGCTCTTACTTCTCCAGTCCCCTTTTTGGAATGAACCTCTGAAATTCCTTCTTCCAGGGAATATTCCACTGAATACAAATACATTGGGGGGATTATCTTCCTCCCTCTCTCTTTGAGGGTAGAATGTTGTCCTTCTTCCCCATCCCTTATGCGCACGTGTTCCCATCATGAGCACCATGGGAAGAAAACTGACTCCGCATGAGCGCGTGATTTAGGACCAGCCATGAAACTATGGAGGGGCATGTATTAGAAGGAGAAACAGAGGAGGTGCATTTTTTAAAAGATTTTATTCATGTATTTGAGAGAGAGAGAAAGATCAAGCGCCATGGGGGGGCAAGCAGAGGCAGAAGCAGACTCCCTACTGAGCAGGGAGCCTGACATGGGGCTCGATCCCAGGACCCTGAGATCATGACCTGAGCCAAAGGCAGACATTCAACCAACTGAGCCCCCCAGGCGCCCCCTGGGTGCATGTTGAGTATTTTCCTCTTCCTTCCCCTCCTGTTCCATGCTCCTGCCAGGCTGTCCTGCCTCTGGGCCCTTCCTCACAGAGATCCTTCTGCACATCTCACCTTCTCACCTCCACCTGTGAAATCCTGTCCGTACTTCAGTGTTTCCATGAAATGACAACTCTCGTGTGTAGTGTGATGTGGTCTTTCCTTGCTCTGTGCGATCACATTGACAAGCACTGTTCGATCAGTGTTTGGGGCCAGGTTCCCCAGAAGCCGAGTCTGAGAAGTCCTTGCACAAGTGATTTTCTGAGGGATTGCTCAAAAGAGGGACCTGTGAGGGAGTGAGGGAAGGAGGTTGATCAAGAAAAGAAGGTAGGCAAAGAAACAAGGCTTCATGAGCTCATCGAAATTGTAGAGTGGTGGCCGCCAGGGGCTGGGGGGTGGGCAAAATGGGGAGATACTGGTCAAGGAGGATGAACTTCTGACTTTAAGATGAGGAGGTGGTGGGGATCTCATGTACGGTGTGGTGACTATGGTTAACAGTACTGTCTTCCATACTTGAAAGTTGCTAGTGAGTAAACGTTTAATGTTCTCATCACAAAAAAGAAGTGGTAATTACGTGACTTGGAGGCTTAGCTAAGCCGGTGGTGGTAATCACTTTGCAAACTATGAGTGTAGCAAGGCGACGCCTTGTACACCTTCAATGTACAAAATATTACATGCCAATTACATGTCAGTGAAGCTGGAACAAAAGAAAAAGGAAAAGAAAACTAGGCTTCAGGGGAAGTGAGACCCCCACTGGGTGCTCCGGAGTGTGAGTTGCACCCAGCAATTGTCTTACCCAGAGAGAAGGTGGCTTTGATCCGCCATCTAGGAGCTGCTTCATGCTCCGGGGGGAACTCACAGGCCTCTCCAGGGGAATGTGCTCTCGTAGAGACCTGGGCAGGACACCAACATCATCCGCTATAAATAATCAGTGAGGTCATTGTGACCTTTAGCAAACATCCGATGGACCTCAGTTACATCTGGGGTAGGATTCTATGCAGTTTGCAGTCAACAAATAACTGAGCTGTGTCTGTGTAGGAATTTCCCAAAGGCAAACATTCAAACACAGGGGAATGAGATAGGACCCAGGCTCTACAGCTGGGGACCAGGTAGGAGCTTGGTTATATGAACAGGGCAAAATTGGAATTATTGGCATGGGGGCCCATGGTGGGATCAGGAACAGGGATAGTCTTCAGAGCTTTGGAATTACTGTTCCTTAACTCCTCTGCAAGTCTGAGTCGGAACACGCTTGATCCTGGGCTGGTCAAGGACCAGCCTGAAGACTTGAGTCTGTGGCTGCAGCTTGGGGAGAGTTATGGGGAGCTCAGCAATCACACCAGGTAGGATGCTGATCAAACCAGCTTAGGAAAAGAGGGAGAATATACGGGCCTGTGGCAATAAGCAGGGGTGGGTCTGACCAGGAAGGGCAGGGCCAGGGACTTCCGAATGTGCGCTCAGCTCTGCCTCCCTCTGTGTTGGCTTTATTCCTATACAGCTTCTGTCCCTCACTGGCTTCCAGAAACTCCGGGTTACATTCTGTCAGTTTAGCAGTCCTGGAGATGAGAGAGACCTTTCCCAGTTGGTCCAGCGGAAGTCCCAGGATTGGTTTCACTGGGCAGACTTGAGTCATGTGATGAGAACCCAGGCAGCCGCTGTTGCTGGGGAGATGGGGCTTTCTGCGGGGCTGGCTTGGTGACGTGCCGCCCACCTGGTGAGCTGTGTCCTCAGCCCCAGAAGAGTCACACAGGCTGACAAAGGCAGAGGGGGAAGGAAGGGTCTTTCGTCAGACCACGGGGTCTGCACATTTCCATCGTGCAGCCCTGCGGAGCACACGCGAGGCAAGCGACGAGGCCGTGAGTTCATTGCCACCGGCAAGCTCAGGACACGACTGATTTGACAAGTCGTATTTAATGCTGGGCTTGTAAAGAAGTTTCTCATTTTCCTCTGACAGTTTTTATGATGGAAGTCAAGCTCACTCGTTTATAATTGACAGGATTTTTATTCATTTTGGAGAAGTTACAGCACCCAGTGGCTTGCAGTTTGCAATCTATACAGACATTTTCTGTTAACCTCGCAAAGCTTGAGAACTTCACTTCGACATTTTGTCACTGGGCTTGTCAATTTCTAGACAGGTGACTTCACCCCAATCTCGTCGGGCTGTTTCTCTCCTTAAATTCAAGAGTTATTTCCTTGGACAAGGCCAGTGCCAGAGGCTTGAATATTGTTGTTTGTTGACTTGTGTAACGTCTGGGAAAATGATTTTCTCACTGTGATGTGAAATTGACTTTTCATCTTTGGTGCCCAACCACTCCAGCTCGCGTTTCCCACGTCTGGAGGCACACAGATCTATTCAGGGGGTAGATATGAGCTTCTAGAATCAGATTGCTTACTGGTAGAGAGCTGGAGAGCAATGATTGATCTTTGAGATAGTTTTGAAAGAATTATTCTAAAACTCATTCTTAATACGGTATCATTTTAAGAAACAATGAGTAGTAATTTATAAACTCAAGATTTTTGATTCACACTATTGCTGGGGGGAGGGAATCTCCTTTCTGCTCCTGAATACCCCCCGCCCCGTGTTTCTCTGTGGTAGCACCCTATACACCTTCCCGGGAGTATGAATGAGTTGTACTTTCTCTCTAGTCTATGTCATGAACTTCTCAAGAGGACTCATTCACTCCTTTATGAATTTGCCGAGCATTTTCATTTAAGCTTGGGTGAAAGCCACATGGATGACGAGATGGTTTTGGGTGCTCTGTAGGGTTTGGAGGGTGATGGGGATCAAGAGGCCGACCCTGAAGAGAGTGGGATTTGGAGTGAGGTCCAAGCCAGGCAGAGCATGTTCAGGCCTCCTTTGTGTCACAAACATTTATCAGGCACTTGTGCTGGGTGCTGGTACACAGAGGTCACCAGTCATGGTACCATCCCTGGTGGAGCTCAGTGTCAAGTTGGAGAGACAGACAAGTAAAGACCTGTAACAGAGTGCAGCAGGCAGGGCTTTGACCCAAGCTGGGTAACCTGTTCCATGGTTCTCCACCAGGGGTGGTTTTGGCATCCTAGTGAACAACTGAAAATGGACAAGGGAAGTTTGGTTAACCCTAGTGACTGAATTTTGAATGGCTGACGATGTTAGATATCCTACAATGCGTGGGGTAGCCCCACAAAATAATGAATAATGCCCCTCAAAATGCCAGTGGTGAAAAAACTCTGTTGTCTTACAGGCATCATGAAGATGTGCTTCATGCTCACTGCTCTGCTCCTAGAGCTGCCACAGAGCTGGCACAGAGGGTTCCTGTGAGTATTTATTAGGGCAAGTGGGTCAAATGGAGGAGCCCACATAGGGTGGAGGAGGAGATAGGCAGCCATGAATGGGGCCAAGGGCACCTGTCTGAGACTTCTGCCCGGCACATGAGACACAGGCCTAGGCAGCATGAGCCTTCTAGATGCATGTGACTGTGAGGTGTTTGCAAGTCTCCCTGCTCAGGCCTGGACTGGCTTAGGGCTTGGGTGGGGCTCTGCCTGGGACTTGAAGCCCTCAGGCCCTGAACCCAAGCAGGACTAGAGATGAGACTAGCTTACTTTCGAATGTCAAACTACTTGGTCCCCTCTAGCACTTAGAGCAATTTCCTTAGAGTTTCAGCACAATATTCTTGTTAAGAACAGACGCATTAGACTCTCTGATTCCATTTCTTTGTTTCCTTCAGCAAGTATTTGTTGATTATTACCATGGTTAAGGCATTATTCTAGGCACTTAGGAGACAGCAGAGAATAAAAAAGACAGAGCTCCTGCCTTCAAGGCGTGAACACACAGAGGGTAAAATGGTGACAAGTACACATGGACAAGGGGAAAGGGAGGGGCTGTAATCCATAGGCTCCTAGGGAGACCGCTGTAGCAGGGGGAAGCAAGGGAGGCCAGAGGACTATCTGGGCAAAGAACACCCTGACAGGGGCAGCAGCAGGTGCCTGGTGGACTTGAGGAGGAGCGAGGAGGCTGGTGTGGCTGCAGTGATGGGCTGACATCAGAAGGGTGGCAGGGGAGCCTTGTAGGTCATTGTTAGGACTCTGGTTTTGCCCTGAGTTAGATAGGAAGCCGGGAGAGGATTTGGAGCAGAGGAATGAACGGAGCAGGCTTGTTTCGAAAGCATTCTGGATCCATTGTGTGTTGCTCGTGGCTTAGGAAAACTGTGGTTTGTTATTTCCCCCAGTCGTGTGGGATGATGGGGCCATTCTCATGCTGGTTTCCCTGGAGCTCACCCAGCAGGAGGACAGGCTCAGCTAGGACATCTGGCCCTCTCTTTCCATGTGGTCTTTCATCCAAGGAGACACACCTGGTTGGGCTTCCTTCCAAGATGGTGGCAGCATTCCTGGAGAACACACGCCAAACTTCTGCGGGCCTCCATGTGCTAAGTGACATCGCCAAGCTCAGAGTCACTGTGGGGCTGTGCATGGTATGGATATCAGAAGACATGGTTGATTGGGGCAGTTAATGTAACAAGTGACGACTCCAGCTTCTCTCTGGAGAATAGATTTGGGGCAGGAGGGATGGCAGAGCCAGGAGGCCAGCTAAGAGGCTCCATGATCACTCAGGGGAAAATGGTGCAGGTGAGTGGAGTGGTAAGAAATAACCCAGTTACAATATATTTTGTAGATGGAACCCGAAAATGGTTTGTTGGTAGACGGTGCATGAGATGTGACAGAGAGGGTATTTAAGGATGACTTCAAGGTATCTGTCTCTGGTGACTCCAAGGGCAGAGTTGCTATATAGGAGAGGCATAGACTGGCTGGAGGGCGGATTTTTGCCAGCTGAACAGTGGGAGTTGTTTTGGACCTGTCCAGTTTAAGATATCTACATTAGATGTTAGGTGAATATACTGTTATGGACTTGGGAGAGGAGTCTGGGATGGAGGAACACGTTTGGGAATTGTCAGCCTATTGATAGTGTTTAAAACCCTGAGCCTGGAGGAAACCACCAAGGGAGTGAGTGGATAGAGCAGAGAGGAGGTGTGAGGACCAAGCCCAGATTCTCCAACATTTCAAGGTCGGGGAGACTTGGAGGGACCAGCAAGGTGACTGAGTAGGATCGGGGTCTGCTAGTGACTGGGAAAGAGTCAAGAATCACGGAGACCACGGAAGCATGTGTGCTAAGCGTGGGAGAGTGATCAAGTGTATCAGAAGCTGATCATGGAGTAGAATTCAGCTGAGCACTCACCGATCATGAGCCTGAGCTCCGTGGAGGTCATGGGTCACGGGCAAGAGCAGCTTCCGGTGAGCAGAGGCCGAGAAAGCCTGGCTGTTGTGGGTTCGGGAGAGAATGGGGGCAGAGCGCTTCCAGCTCCGCCTCTTGGTGAATGTACGTGCTTGGGCTCACGTGCCCTGTGCGGGTCTTGGTTTTCTCACCTGTCACATGTGGACAATCATGGTGGACATTTCATAGGGTCAGTGTGATAAATGGGTGAGGTAATCCATATAAAACGAGCACACGTCTGGCATACCGTTAGCTCTCAGTAAAGCTAGCTGTTATTATCGGTGTTACGTGCTTACTAGAAGTTCGTTTGATTCATTCTTGATTAGGAAGCTTGTCAGCTGCAGGAATGTGCTGAAGGAGGAGCCATGTTGGTGTTTCAGAGACACTGGAGAAGAAAATGTACAGCTAACCCATTTGAGGGGCTTATACGTGCCCTTGATTAGTGGCAGGAGATCCAGTGACTGTGGCTCTTGATGGTTTGGCATCTGAAGGAACCTGCTGGAATCTGAGTCTATCATTCAATTGATACTTAGCCTCTCTTAGTCTAGGTTTTACCATCTGTAAAGGGGGCATATATTCGTACTCACTTGGTGTGAAATCACTCTTCTTCCTGGTAGGAAAGCAGTCCTCATTAAGTACCGACCGGCATCGTGATGCTGGCAGCGATGGTGATGTTGATGAAGATCATGTTAGCGTTTAAATATCTTTTTTGTTTGCATCAACATATTTGGAAAGAAAGAAAGATGCCTTGGACTTGAGTGTTCAGTATGTTCATGATGGGGACAATGGACAGACTTCCTCTTTTTTCTGCAAGGTAGTTTAAAGGTTCTAAAAATGAAGCCACTCCACTGAACCCAGGCTGAAATTTTATGCTTGCAAGTAAATCTTTCGGGACAAGGTTGAAGGAAGTTGGCAGCTCCGACTTAGAAAACACGCCTGGCTATCCCCTCGGTTAAATTTATTTTCTGTCTAAATAGAAATTTTCAATTTTTATGCTTTTTAACCTGGCGGTAATAAATTCAGCATCAAGAAGAACATGTATTTGCAAGAGTGCCCCTGGTGTGCTGACTTTGCAGAATGGAAAAAAAAAAGGGACATGGTTACCCCATTTCTATTTGCCACACTGTTGTTTTTCATTTTCTGGTGTGACTATAGACCCCACCTGCATTTCGTTTGTTCCCTCGTTTTTGTGCCCGTTCCCCTTTTTCTTCGTTGCGCCTCATCCTCCAGGTTTAACGGGGCTCCGTTGGCCATACATGATATGTATTCCACGTCCTCTCAATCTGTTAAGGCATTTTCCGTGTGCATTTCACGGCAGATTCTGATTGTAAATTGGTTGTAGAAACTTCATCGGCTTCCTGTCTGTGACATTTCTGATGGATGGTCCCTGTTTATACAGAACAGCATGGCGTGTGCAGAGTTACAGGCTCCGCGCCATGCTTAATGGATTGGAAGGAGAGAGCCGGTGGCCCCACTGTGAGGGGAATCATCTACTTCCTTTTTGTGCGGCAGTCGGAAAAGGCCAGTGATGGAACGCAGGCTGTGAAAGCTCGTGGGGCTGACTCAAGTTGTGATGCTTCCACAAAGCCTTCCTGGCATCCTGTCCAGCAATAACTTGGGGGGACTCTAGGGTTAAGGGCATGGCTGTTGGGGTACACCCTTGGTCGCCTCAACTGAAGAGATGGTGGTAACCTGTTTCGTGGGGGCTTTTGTCATTTTGGCAGGACTGCCCACCTCTCTCCGTGGTCCATTTGGGGGAGAAATCTTGGAATAAGGAAAGAGGGCTGGACCCAGTGCCCTTTGTTGTTAAATTAATGGCCAAGGATTGGGGATACAAATGGATAATTTCTTCCTTTTGTTAAAGGCTGATGAGGTCAAGGCTATATTAGAAGGAGCAATAGGAAACTCTCATATAGACCTGGTGAGGGTTTTGTCAAGAAATGAATCTTCATATTTGAGGGATTTCTGATTTATTTTAGATAATTGGCACACTAGATATGAATCCTTATGTTGCAAGCACTACAGAGTATGCCCCTCCAAATGGCTTAATAATAAGGGGAATTTCCTGGCTCGCATGATCGAAAACTCTAGACTCAGATTCAAGTGTGGTTTGATTCAGATACCTAACCAATTTCAGCAGGACCCACTTTTCCCCTCACTGCCTCTCAGCTCCCTTTTTTCTCCACTCTTGGACAGGTTCTCTCCACACGGTTGCAAAGTGGCTGCAGCAGCTCCAGCTTCATGTTCCTGTAACTTCAAATCCAATGGAACATGGTTTCTTTCCCAGAAGTTTCAATGTGTCTGAACACTGCCTGGGTTATGTTCTACCAATTGCTGTGGCCAAGCAGGGGGCAGTGTTCTGACTGGTTTAGTGGAGTCATGTGCTCTGTTTCTGGAGCCAAGAATTGAGTTGTGCTGCCACAAGCATATATTTTAGAAGTGGGGTGGTCTGCCAGAGGGAAATCAGGGTGCTGTTAGCAGAAAAGGGAAGAATTCTGGGTACTCAAAACTGACCTGCTTTCTACCATCCCTGAGGAGAAAACTCACTGACATCTAGAATGGAGGAATCTCTATCCCATAATGTTCTTCCTTTCCCGTTTCCAGACTCATCTACTCTAGCTAGAGGCAGAGTTTTAGCAAAGCAGGAGGAGGAGAGAAGATAAGAGTACCGTGAGTGTCCAAGTGTACAAGTAAGGGGTGATTCCAGACTTCGGGCAGGAAAGCCTCTCTGAGATTGGAATCTTCTATTGCATGGTGCATTGAGATATGGTGGCTAGCTAGATTCAGGCCACATCACTGATTTTCTACCGTCTGACTCTCTTGGATTGATCCCATCACCAGTGTTCTGAGCATGCAACCACTTAAAACTTAGGGTCAAGCGTGCATGTGTTTATTTCTGTGCATTTGGAATAAGGAGGGACCAGGCCCTTGTCTCCTTCCCCAGTTCCCCTCACTGCCAAGAAATGGCATTCTCTTCATCTCTCCATGGGGCAGGAGGAAAACACAGTGGCATATGCTGCCCTATGGGGAAAGAGTACAGAGGAGCCTCCTGAGTTCCCATCCCTAGCAGAAAACAAACTGTATGGAGCCAAAGAAAAGACGATCACAGCCTTCCTGAGATTTAGAGCTGTGGGGGCCAGTCGATCTGGCTTAGAGGAGCAACTCGGTAAAAGGCAGTGTGGGTTCGACAAGAGCACATCGGTTCTGAGTAACGGGCAGTCCTCCGCTTCCATGCTCTCTTTCTTGTTCTAAATAATTAACAATTTTCTTCCTACATTTTGACACCCTTAAATCGTTTTCCATGTGTTGAATTTGGCCTTTTGGTTGCTACCCTCCTACTGATGATTTGGAACCATTTCTGGAGGTGGGGGTGGGGTGTGCTGCTTGCCAGTGGCTGTGTGGTGGAGCCAGAACCAGGTCTCAGTTGACTCTGTGGCACTTGGTGGGTGTGCAGAGAAGACGTGCTACCTTCCTCCTTTCCCCCCACTTTACCCAGGGATGTGGGGCTTGTCCCCGTTTCTCCAATTCCAGTTTTCCTTAGCCCAGGTGCCAAGGAGCACAGTCGAGTCTCCAGACCACTGAGCTCCTAGAGTCTCTTCTCCTGGACCAATCTGCTCTCCAGCCTCCTTGCCCAGCTGACCACACTGCCCTGATGCCTTCTATAGACGGATGGTGGGCTGTGCTGTGTTGTGGGCGTGGACACACACAAGGACTTGTTTTAAAATGGCGGGGCCTGAACGTTCACCCAGTGGCCTTGGGGTATCCCCTGTTTTTAAATAAGCTTTTTATTGAGGTATGACATGCACATGGAAAAGTACACACATCCCAAGTATACAGCTTGGTGGGTTTCAACAAAGTGAATACACCTGTGTGATGAAAACAGACCCTTAATCACAATTGCCACAACATTAACCACTGTCCTCATTTACCTCAAATATCTTCACCTGTTTTGGACTTTACGTAAATGAAATCATCTATTTACTCTTTTGTGTTTAGTAACAATGATGGTTCATGTTTATTGCCATACCATTTACTACTTATGAGTCTCTCACTGTATATTTATTTATTTTATATCTCTCACTGTATATTCACTTATTTATTTGGCTCTTGTTGGACTTCTTCTCCCCCAGTATTGGAGTACTGCGAATTATGTTGCTTTGAACATCCTATTACTAGTCTTTTAGTGCATAGATGTATTATTTTTGTTGGGTATATGGAACTTCTGGGTCTTAGGGCACACGTTTGCTATTGTGAGTACTCGAAAGCAGTTTTCCAGAGTGACCATATTAACATAAGCTCATGTCAGCACCAGGGTAAGAGTTTCAGTTGCTCTACATCTTTGAGTTAAAACAATTTTTTTTAAACTCTTCTGGTACATGTGTAGTTGTTTCTTATCGTGGTTAATTTGCATTTTTCTGTCACCAGCACTGTGGAGAGTCTTTTCATGTGCTTGTTGGTCATTTTAATATCCCTTCTGTGAAGTGGTTGTTCAGCTCTCTTAACCATATTCTATTGGCTTATCTGTTTTTCTTACTTATTTGCAGTTTTCTAGTTATATTGGACATGAGCCCTTTGTTGGATACATGTACTGAAAATATCGTATTCAATGGTGATTTTTGACTTAAAATTTTTTTTTAAATCTAAAAAAATGTCCAACGTATCATCTACTTCGTGGTTACTATTTTTTGTGTCCTGTTCAAGAAAATTTTGCTTCTTCCAAGGTCATCCTCTGTTATCATCTAGAAGCTTTATTGTTTTGTCTTTCCCATTTAGATATATAATTCATCGGGAATTGATTTTGTATATGGTGTGAGGTAGGGGGTCAAAATTTATTTCTTTACCTCATGTGGATATCCTATAGTCCCATTATAATCTATTAAACAAAACATCTCATCTCTATGGCTGTGCATACTACCTTTGTTCTAAATCAGGTGACTTTATATGTGTGTGTGCCTACTTCTGGACTCACTATTCTGGTCCATTTGTCTTTCTTCTATCCTTGTACCGGTATCACACCATCTTAATTACTATAATCTTGATAATCTGCAATCTAAGTTCTTCAACTTTTTTTTTTAAGATTTTATTTATTCACTTGACAGAGAGAGAGACAGCCAGTGAGAGAGGGAACACAAGCAGGGGGAGTGGGAGAGGAAGAAGCAGGCTCCTAGCAGAGCAGGACCCTGGGATCACACCCTGAGCCAAAAGCAGACGCTTAACGACTGAGCCACCCAGGTGCCCCTCTTCAACTTTGTTCTTATTCAAGATTCTCTTTTTCATCATTGCTCTACGTATTTCCATAAAAATGGCAGAATCAGCTGTCAGTTACTTGACTCTTGTAATTTTTGATTTGCCCTTAAGCCCATCCAATTATTTTATTTTAGTTTTCTATTCCTAGAATTTCCATTTGATTCTTTTATATAGAAATGAAAGACTGAATATACTAATGATAAATCCATTTCATGAAAGACTGTTATGTATAGGGAAATTTGCCAGTATGTACCAAAAAGCCTTAAGTATGTGAATGCTCTCTAACTCAAAGGTTTCAATTTTACAAGTTTAAGGATATTATCGTACATGTATAAAGAAATATTTATAAATATATAATGTGCATTGTTTTCTGCAGAAGTCAAATAGTTGCAGATCCAAATGTCCGTCTTCAGGGGATGATGAATTGAAACAGCAAGGGCACAGACAACAGGCTACCATTCATCCATTTAAAATGACCGATGGATGAATGGATGAACAAAATGTGGTATATCCATATGATGGAACATTCCGCAGCAATAAACAGGATTGAAGTACTGATAGAACATATGCTATAACATGGATGAACCTTGAAAACACTATGCTAACTGAAGAAGCCGGTCACAAAAGACCACTTATCACATGGTTCCTTTTACATGAATGGTCCAAAATAGGCAAGTCCATAGATAGGTTCTCATTGACCTATGTTTTCCCTAGTATTTTCTTAATAGAAAGTAGTGGGTTATTATGAAGAATGAACTGTATTTGAGTCTCAGTCCAATTGTTAACTAATTAGGTAGCCTCTGGAAATTCATAGTACTTGCCTGAGCCTCCATTTCTTCATCTGTAGAATAGAAAAAATGCCACGTGCCTCATGGGTGGTCATGAACATGCAATGGAGTAATGAACTTGCAAGTGCTCTGTAAACGAAAGGGTTATATGTTTGCAGGATTTTATTGCACAACCACGTGACCTGTCTCTTAGTCATTACTTGAGTTTTTGTTTTATATTTTGCAGTATATTTTGTTTAATATTCTCTGGGTCCTTCCATTTGTCACATAGGAAGTGTCCGTCAGACTTGGCTGTGATCCAGGGAACTGTGATTTGTGGTTTTGTGCTATTTCTTTTATGTCGGGTGGCCTTCCTTACAATTCTGTCACTTGCAGAAAATGAAATGAAAACACAAAGCAATCCTTTCCACCTGGATTTTGGTGCTTCTCAAGCTTCCTATCTCCTTTGGTGGAAATGAATTTTCTGAGTCCTGGACCCAGATTTCTCTGGGGGCTGTTGGGGCTGATTGTACTAAGTGGTGCTTGTGGACATGAAGGCATTAAGTAGAGCTCGAGTGGAAGCTGATGCAGAGCCAGGCTTGGCTTGCGGAAGACTTTTGTCTTCAGCCCCTTCCACCTCTCTTTCTTGTCCTAGCCGACCAACTAGAGTATTCTTATCATCGTAACTCTTACCTATCCCCTGAATATCATCACCCTGGGGAACCCGGCATCACTCACTCACCTGAGCTAACTTCCCCAAGAAATACCTGAGCTGCATGTGCAGTCTGTGGGGGGATAGTTCCCAAAGTGGGTTCTCTAGAGCATAGTTCGGTCATATGCTCCATGGTACAAAGGTTCTAGGGTCAAATGAATTTGGCAGACTTTGCATATGATGGTCTGTTTTGAGTATCTTGTAAATTTCTTGATGTACATAGATTATTAAGGGCTCTAAGAATTCCTACTTTTTTCTCTTCCTCAATTTCATCTCCTTTTGGGATTCTTACTACACATGTGATGTTGTCATCCTATAAGCCCTGGTCATTTTTTTTCTCTAATATTTTTCTTACTGTTCTTCATTTTGGAGAATTTCTTTTGATTTACTTTCAAGTTTATTGACTCTTTTGTAATTTTGGTTTGCTGTAAAGCCCATCCAATTATTTTTGTTTTCAACTTTTAATTATAGAATTTCTACTTGGCTCTTTTATATAATTTCCAGGTCATTGCTGAGATTCTTGATCTGTTCATCCATTTAGATTATATTTTCTTTTAATTTAATGAACATAGTAAGTGCTTTATAGTTTTAGTCTGCTAGATAATACATCTGTGCTAATTCAGGTTTGATTTTTAATTGATTCTTTTTCTTGACTATAGGTCATATTTTCTGTTTTCTTGAATGTCTAGTACTGTTGAACGTTTTACTGAACCAAGTGGATAAAGAGTATTGATTTTTTTTATTGGAGGTGACACAGTTAATAGCCAACCATCTTGAATTTGTATTGGTTTGATTTTGTGCTTTGTCAAGATTAATCTGCAAAAATTCCAAGATATTTCTTAAATTCTGTCATTTGGGAGGACCCAGTCTTTCAACTTTTGTTGTAGACCTGATCATGTCTTGATTTTAGGATCTGTTAGGATGTGTCTAGTATGGGCCTTACTCTAGGGAGTGGTCTTTATTTTATTATTTTTTAAAGATTTTATTTATTTATTTGACAGAGAGAGAGACACAGCGAGAGAGGGAACACCAGCAGGGGGAGTGGGAGAGGGAGAAGCAGGCTTCTCGCTCAGCAGGGAGCCTGATGCAGGGCCCCATCCCAGGACCCTGGGATCATGACCTGAGCCGAAGGCAGATGCTTAATGACTGAGCCACCCAGGCGCCCCTAGGGTGTGGTCTTTAAAACTAAATCGGGGCCCTACATGACCTCAGCTCGATTCCTGGAGCGTTAACAAGGTTTTATTGAGGTCTTGCTCCCCTCTTGCTGGGCTGGGGTTTCAGGTTCCTGGGTGTCACTCAAGCTTCAGAGTCTCCAGCCCACGGTCTGTGGGGAGCCTCTGCGAGTCTCCCCCTGTGTTTGTGCAGCCAGGTCCTCATCACTGTCTTACAGCTGACCTCCCCCAAGTCCCCTCCCCCCCTCCACAGTTTCCCCCCTCTAGTGGTCTGACCCACAGATTCTGCCGACTCTCCCTCTTCAGTCCAGTGACTTCCTCCCGTTCTGCTTGGACTCCCAGCTCACAGCCAGGAAGTATTCTCATGGATTTCTGGGTAATTTTGTAGTTTTCACTTGTGAATTCCCCCCCTTGCTGGGGATTTCGGTCTCGGGCAGTCCATTTCACGTGTCTGCGAACAGTTGCCTTATCTACTTCCCTCAGCTTTATGATTGTTCATGGTAGGAAGGCAAGTCTGAGGTCAGCCGGACCATCATAGCTGGCAGCTCGGGGGTCATCACTGAAGGGCCCGTTTTGCCCCTGCGTGCCAGGTAACTCATTTTCAAATGGCAGCGGCATTGCCCTGCCTTCAGACCCCGTTAGCTCAGGACAAGAACGTTAAGTTCCCATCTTTAAGCATTTGTTTGGTTCTAAGTTTCATAGCTGTACAAGTTGAATGCAACAAATAGAAATCAATATAAATATTTTAAGAAAAGGCAGAAAGGTGTTTGTAAAAGGAATTCAATGCTAACAAAATCATTGGAAAGAATCACTTTCAGATCAGCATAGAATCAAATCACCAGGGGTGGGTGTCTTTCCGAAGCTTCCAGGTGGGCTTTTTTGGGAAAAAGGACCTCCGTTCTCATTTCAGATGCCTACAGGAGGACACAGACATTGTATCTCATATGCCCATTACAGTGTTTTCCCGAATGGTTTTATAAGTGTTTATGGTCCTCTTCTCCCTATTAAAGGAAAAAAAAACCTCAGAGGGAGGGTTGCCTGTAAGTCGTCGACTGAGGGTTTGAGACTGTGGCGTCTTTGTTCTGATCCCTGATGTCTAGGCCAATGGCTGGCACATAGTGCGGAATACGTGCTTAGTGACCGAGTGGCCGCATCCGGAGGAGACAGTGACCATTCTGCATCTTCAAATCACATGACATAGGAAGACGTCCCTGTGGAGGAATGACCTTGCACTGGGGCCGATTTTTGCCTTGCCCTATATTCAGATCCCGTGTGAGCCGCCTGGCGAGGATTGAAAAATTCTACGTGACCAGTTATCTGGAGCCAGGAAGAGGAGATAAATGATGGCTTGCTTGAATTCTGCAATACCTTTTCAAATGCATTCCGTTGCCAGGGGTTGGTGTGTGTAATTGCAATCATGGGCCCCTGGGGACCCGCTGAGTCCTGGATCCAGGCTCGCCGTAGGCACATACAAAGTCACGTACCACCTGAGCATTTCTGATCTGGGAACTGGAAGAGGGAACCCTCCCTTGTGGGCTGATACGTGCCTGTGCCAAGCAAAATGGCTTCCCGGGTGGTGGCTGGGACGGATGATTTGCCTCTTGTAGACACACTCCTGTCCCCAAAGGAGCCCCTCCCTCTCCCCTGGCCTCCCGCTAGATGTGGCTCATTAATAGCACTGGCCCAGATTCTGCCTTCGAGAGCCCAGCAGTGCTGCTGGAGCTCGTTTCAGGCCTGGCCCAGCTCATCATGCAGGAGTTCACGCAGGCCCTTCACCTGGGGGGGGGGGGGGGCGCACTGGTGTTGGTGTCTGTGCATATGTGCTTTGTGAGTCCGCAGCCTCTGTCTGAGCGCTGAAGGGACCTAGGAGAAACTGGGGTGATTGGGAGGGCCCTGGGCTGGGTGCTGGGGAGTCAGGATCTTGCCAGCTTCAGCAAATCACATCACCTCTCAGCCAGACACGGCTCCCTAACCCACTGGCAGCTGGTGACCGGGAGCCAGAGCCACCGGACCTTTCTCGGTAGCTTGTTTTGTAGCATTACCGTTCAACGGATAACTGATTTCCCAGCAATCCAATCACTAATAATATTTATTCACTCACCACATACTTACTGAGCACTTATCTCATGACAGGTATTTCCCAGGTCCCCCGGCCAGTGAGGGGGCCTTGGGGGGTGAAAAGTTGTGTTCTTGTACCTGGAAGCTGTCCTCCCCCCATCTAAAGTGTAGGTTAGAATTCATAATTACTTATAATCATGCATTTGTTTTTGTGTGTGGGGGTGAGAGAAAGGGGGACGTTGGCATGACTGGGTCCCCGAGAGACTGCTCAGTTCTGGGAATGCACTCAGTTCTGGGAATGAAGTCCCTGGACCCATTGAGGAGAGCCAGGCCCTAAGGTAGGAGACCCCATCAGGTTCTGCATCCCTGTCCCCTATCCCTGGCCTAGGAGGCGTGACCTGAGGGAGCCGCCAGTGGTTTGGAACCATTAGAGAAAATGTGCAGGGGAATAGAGCTTCATTTTAAATACGTAGTACAGAGGGCATGTTCCGTTTGAGTGTCGGAAAAGGAATGTTCCATAAACAATAGTTCTTAGGAATAGTCTTCATGAAGAAGATAGGGTTTGACTTGGCTGATAATCACAATGATCTTGATTATATTTACATGGTATGGTGATTTATAGTTTTTATTATCTTAGGGATATTAATACTGCTACTGCTTCTGTAATTTCTTGGGTCCCTACCAGGTGCCAGGCATGCACAAAACATTTTACATACATTTTCTCATTTAATTTTAACAAAAGCGCTTGCAATGATAGCCACATCATCTTCGTATCTCCATTTATAGATGAGGACACTGGCGCCCAGAGAGGTTGAGTGACTAGTCCAAGGTCACACAGCTACCAAATGGCAGAATTGAGACCCAGTCTAGGTCTGCCTGCCTCTAGACCAGACACCGTACTGCTTCAGAATGTTCTTGATAAGAAGTCAGGGTTCAGGAAAGCTAGATGATTTCCCCGAGGCCAGTTAACTGGTTAGTAGCACAGCCAATTTGGTTCAATATTTTTAGTATACGTCATTGTAGTTTAGTTTTTAAAGTTCGGGGACAGAACATACACTCGGTAACTGCGTTCAGCTCTTTTGGGTGATAACTGGGGCAGGAGGAGAGGCTGCGGAAGGTGAGGAGCCAGTCCACGATCTGGTCCTGATTTCATCGCTTAGATCTGCGAGTGGAGACAGCTGGGCCCAGTATTTATTTTCACTCGAGTGTGTCAAAACAGAGCTGGGAAGCCATTTTGTGCCGCGGAGGGCGAGCGAAGCAAATGGCAAGAAGAACAGCGTTGTGTTGTGAAAGCTTCACTTTCAGAGAGTCCATCTGGACTCCTCCCCTGCAGCTGCGGGGCATTTGGAAGCTTATCTGCTCTTGGCTGCTTCCAGAGGGTTCCTGCGCTGGCCTGCTCTGACCGGTCTGTCTCTCCCTCACCTGCATCGAGCACCTTCCAGCTTCTGTGTCTCCCTCTCCCCGACTCCCTGACCCAGACACACACCACAGAGGGCACGATTACACCTGAAAGACCCTGACCCCCCCACAGATAGCTGAGATAGGGAAAATGAATTTTTCCCGGAGGACTTTTTCTCAAAGAACAGAATCTGAGATTTTCCCCGTCTCGTCTAAAAAAGCTGATGTTCTTACTGAATTCTAAAAGCAAAAGGGGTTTTCAAGGTTGTCTAAGATCCATCCAGTGGCCACTTCTTTCATTTATCTTGTTTTTCCTTTATTTATTCAACAAGTATAACATGTTTATAATACCCGTGTAGAGCTAGATGAGGACGTTGGGGCCGGGCCGGCGTGATGAAACAGTAGGGAAGGCGTTTATGCCCACATAGTCAGCATAGTGAGGGAAACGCATGTTAGGTAAGTTATAGTAGAAATAAAAATATAGTCACAGTGTGTTTATGCCATCAGACCCATAAAGGAGATCTCAGAGTGTGAGACAGGTAGACCTCACCTGTTCTTTTTTTTTTTTTAAGTTTTTATTAATTTATTAGAGAGTACGTGCAAGTGGGGGAAGGAGCAGAGGGAGACGGACAAGCAGGCTCTACGCGGAGCAGAGAGCCCCACGTGGGACTCGATCCCTGGACCCTGAGATCATGACCCAAGCTGAAATCAAGAGTCGGAGGCTTAACTGACTGAGCCACCCAGGTGCCCCAGACCTCAGCTGTTCCTTTTTTTTTCTTTTTTTAAGATTTTATTTATCAGAGAGAGAGAGAGAGAGAGAGGGGCAGAGGGGAAGCAGACTCCCTGCTGAGCAAGGAGCCCGGTGCCAAACTTGATCCCAGGACGCTGGGATCATGACCTGAGCTGAAGGCAGACGCTTAACCAACTGAGCCACCCAGGTGCCCCAGACCTCAGCTGTTCTTGAACCTGAGATGAGAAGGGCAGGTAGGAGGTGATGGGAGGAGGGTGGCACTGAGTGTGGGTGGGGGAAGGGGAGAGTTTGGGCGCAGGTACCCACACGTGAAGGTTGTAAGAGAAGTGGAGTTTTCCATGTTAGCGAATCTTGAGGCAGCCTGTGTGGATAGAACATGGCAGAGAGAGAAAAGGGGGCAGAGGGGCGTTTGCAGGTGTAGACACTTCTCACCCTGGGCCCTGTAAGTCATGCTGAGGGTTTTGGGGATGGAGCTCACAAGGAGAGTGGCATCCACGGGGTAAGTGGTCATGGTCAGTGAAGCTCACTAGGAAGGCTCGGTCAGGGGAAGGTGGTGGTCCTTGGGCCTCTTCACCTGTATGGGAAATAGGATAATCTCCACTGTTTACTGACCACAGGCTTCTCCACTGTTTACTGACCACAGGCTTTGAGCAGGTCTTCCCTCTCCGGCCCTCGACTCCCTCACCTCAGTCAACACAGAGGATGGTGCCCACCCTGCCCACTGCTGGGGAAGGGAGCGACGCCTCCCGGTGACTGAGCTCCAGGAGGACGTGGGCTCAAGGGCAAAGTCAAGTTGTGCCGTGCTGTGCTGTGGGAGTGGGGACTAAATCCTGTGGGGACTGAGCGGGAATGTCACCTCCACTGGGGGTCGAGGGGCAGAGGCACTCGAGCCGGGTGTTGTCAGGGTAAGGGGGAGAGGGTTTGGGTGAGGGACCTGGGGACAGGAGGCATCTGGGCAGAGGGCCTAGCATGGGCCAAGGCACAGAGGGGGAGCGGCACGGCCAGTGATGAGGGGAGGGGAGCAGCCTCCAGGACAGGAATTTTCTGCCCCTGCCCTTCAGTGCCTGGGTACCTGTTTGGCCCCTCTCTGAGTACCAGAGTATCTGGATGTCTAGAGAATGGTTAATGAAAACAAATGTTCACTCTCTTACGAAAAAACAAAATTAAAAAAAAATAAATTTAAAAACAGCAAAATCCCCACGCAGGAAGGCTCCCTGTTACTGCAGCTGCTGCTCTGGGCTCCTGGGGCTCTGGCTGGTGCACAGAGTGGGGGGTGAGCGGGGCGAAGGGCGTCGCTCTGGCTCGTCCACCCTCCGCACCAGCCCCACCCGGCCCCCACCTGGGTGATGCCATGCTGGCCGCTCCGGAGCTGGACCGCCGTCCGGTTCTGCTCCATTTCTCCCTGAACCAGCCCCTTGGGCCCCGAAGAGCTCCAGCAACTTCCCTGCTCCTGCTGCTGAAGGATGGAAAGAGCCTGTGACGCATGGCATTCCTGTTGAATTTCCATCCTGTTCTGAGATCTTGGTGGTTTTTTTTCTTTTGCACTTTTCTAGAAGAGACAACATAGTCTAACTGTTAAGATTATAAGTTGTGGAGGCCCGCCGGCTGGGTTCAAATCCCCACTTTGTCATGTGCTTGCCGTTGTAAGCTCAGGAGGCTACCCTCTCCGTGCCCCGGCTTCTCGTGTGTAGTGTGGGGGTACAACACCCCCTTTCGCATCAGGTTGTTGTAAAGATTAACAGAGGTAATTTATGGAAAGCCCTTAGAACTGAGTCTGACAGACAGGAAGCCCTTCATATACCATAGAGGCCGGCAAGTGCTTTCTGCCAAATGGGACTAATCACCCTCCATTTGGGCAAAGGTCCCCTCACCCTGGTTAGCTCACGGGGTTAAAAAATCCCTCTTTCTGCCTTCTGTGTTAAAGAGCACAGGAGCAAAGGAAAGGAGAAACCCTCAACTAGCCCTGGTGGGATGATCAGTCCCTTGGGAGAGAGGAGGACCCCCCCCCCACTCCCATGGGCTCTGCTGCCCTGTCTCCGGGCCCCCTGCGGCCTCCCCTGCTTCTCCCGTTGGGCCTGAACATCCCATTGAGTCAGGATGGATGTTTGAGGAAAGAATGAACGAAGACTTTGGGAGCACAGTGGGAAAATAGATGAGGACCCAAGTCTTGGGTACTGAGGGCGGCGTTCTTCTCGGTCAGATCATGGATTCTGTGCTGTCAGCCTTGCCTCTCCCTCCCCTAGCATCTCACGGTGTCCACACCCGGTCTCTGAGCCCAGCGCCACAGTTTCTAGGACATCTCAACTTGTCCCTGGTTCCTTGAAGAGCTGGATGGTGAGCTGCAGAGGGCCAGCTGTCTGCTTGTGGGTGACCCTCTGAGGTGTGCACAGGGGACCCCTTGACCCCTTACAAGGTTCACGTCGTACAGAATTGTAGCTGTATGATAACCATCAGCTGCACACCACAAGAATTATATAAGCACATAAATAGGGGCGTTGCTCTCAACTACCAGGATCTTTTCAGTTTACAAAGCAAAAGGAAACCCTGGGAAAGGTATTTCCCCACAGCAGAAAGCTATAGGTTTGCCTTGGAGCCCCCCACCCCCGAGTAACCCAGGGTTTGTGTTCTTCCTGATGTGACATATGGAGCCTTCATTATGGGCAAAAAATCTTGATCCATCGTGGAAGAATCACAGTCAAAATCTAATTCTTTATTTTGATTCTTCAAACTTGATAGTTCCCGTTTATTGAGTACCTCCTGCGTTATAGGCTTTAGGTTACATGCTTTCCCTGCCTTATTGCATTTAATCTTCATGAAAACCATACAAAGTAGGTATTTTTATCTCCCTTTTGTGGGTAAGGAAGGAAAAATTCATAGAGATTGAATAACAGAAAAGTAATGCACAGAGATTGACATTGCCCGGCCAAGAGGCAGCAGGGCTCGTGCATAAGCGTAGATTTCCTGAATCGGAGCCAGGCCCCTCTCTAGCCGTCCTCGGCCAGTATCCCTGGGGGCTCATCTGCAGGATGTCCAGTTCAGACATGACAGCTGTACCAAAGACACCTGCTTCCCGAGTGTTGCGACGTCGGGGTGGGAACACACGAGAGAGAAGACACAGTTTTCATCCTCTATGACTTGCTCACCCTCGCCATCCATTTGGGGAGCATGCTGGTGCTCCCAGCCTCACCGAACTCAGGTTACATACGCATTCATTTCATTCATTTCTTTCCCCAAACTTGGCTTGAGGACCCACTGTGGCTGGGCACTGGGGATACAAAAGCGAATCTGCTGGGACCTGACACAGGGAGCTCAAGGACTAAAGGGAAAGTGGGATCAGAAACCGGTTAGTTGGAACCAAGTTTGATGTGTGTGTAGTTGGTGGTGGGGGGTTGGAGTTGGGACAGGGATGTAGGTGGCAGAGTGTTGGGAAAATATGAAGCTTGAATAGTAATTTTGGGGCTTGTCCTGGGGACCCTAAGTAGTCTTCATTTGTTCATCTATTATCCCTTAGCACTACAGAATCATGAGAAGATTTTTAGTAGGGGAATATCATGGTCAGCTCTATACTTTAGAAAGATTCCTTCCAAGAAGGAGAGAGAGAGGATACTGAGCCAGGCAAGAGGTCCCTCAAGAATAGATCCTGCAGGGGTGCCTGGGTGGCTCAGTCGGTTAAGCGGCTGCCTTTGCTTGGGTCATGATCCCAGGGTCCTGGGATCCAGTCCTGTGTCGGGCTTCTTGCTCAGTGGGGAGACTGCTTCTCCCTCTGCCTGCTGCTCCCGTGCTTGGCGCGCTCTCTCTCTCTCTGATAAATTAATAAATCTTAAAAAAAAAAAAGACTAGATCCTGCACCTTCGCCTCTGTGCCCCCAGGCAGGGTAGAGACCACGCTCAGAGTGGGAACTCAGGGTGCCTGTTGGTAAAAGTAAGCGGACTTGGTTTCTTTGTTCCTCAAATCCATTTGGTGGGATCCTGGAGAATTCAGGCAGGGCGCTTTGGGGAGCTGGAAGCAAGCCCTGGATGGGGGCATGAGGCAGAAATGGGCCTGTCCCCGGGGCTGGACTGCTTGTCCGCCTGCCACTGGCTTTGTCCCGGCACGGCTGGTGCTCTGTCCAAGTCGGGCACATTACAGGCAGCCTGTTCTGGGCATCATTCATGAAGCTCGTGTGGAGGAAGGGCAAGCGGTGTTTTGAATCCACCTGCAACCCAGTTATATTTCCCACAATGGCTGTTACATAGTATATTTGTTTGAAGGTTTCTAGGTCTTGGGCTCTTTAATCCCTTCTTCTACTGCCTACCAGAACAGTGTGGCATTTCTGTCTCATTCAGTGTACGCTGTCTTTTCATGCTCTAGGACCCATTCTTTTTTGTTGTTTTTGTTTTTTTTAAGATTTATTTATTTATTTGAGGTGGGGAGAGGCGGAGGGAGAGAGAATCCTGAAGCTCACTGCCCTCTGAGCACAGAGCCCGACGCAGGGCTCCATCTCCGGACTCTGAAATCATGACCTGACCTGAAGTCATGAGTCAGATGCTTAACCGACTGAGCCACCTGGGCTCCCCAGTTGGACCCATTCTATGGGGATTTGCCCCATGTTTTGGAGTCTTGCCTTGTGTCATTCCTGAGTCCCACCTGAGCTTCAGAATCAAGACACCCACCCGTACCCAGCTTTATGTCCTGTCCCCTTATCAGACACCCCCAACATGCGTGCCCACGCATGTTCTCCTGTTTCTGGCTAGAATGTGGGACACACTCACTAGGTCAAGAAGCTCCTGGAGTAGAGTCTTTTTCTTCCCTCATCAGGTGGCTGATGTTGTGACTTAGTCTTAGCCTAAATATAGAACTACTGGTCAGGAGGGAAGGTGGGGCCAGGCCCTGAAGGGGTGCATGTTTTCCTGTAGGCAGGAGGACTCTGCGTTGCCTTTTTTTTTCTGGCGAATTTAAGATCAATGTTTTATTTAAGTAAACATATCATATAAAAGTTATCTCATAAAAATATGCTCCATATTAAATAACTTCAAAGATACATAATTACTTATATATAATGGTTTCAGAATGCTTTGGTCCCTAAGGCTGCCTTTGTTGCCTCTCCTGAGGCCAGATGCAGAATATACTTGCTCCCTTTTAAATGGTGGGTGAGGGGGTGCCTGGGTGGCTCAGTTGTTAAGCGTCTGCCTTCGGGTCAGGGCGTGATCCCAGAGTCCTGGGATCGAGCCCCACATCGGGCTCCTCCACTGGGAGCCTGCTTCTTCCTCTCCCACTCCCCCTGCTTGTGTTCCCTCTTTCGCTGGCTGTCTCTCTCTCTGTCAAATAAAGAAATAAAATCTTAAAAATAAATAAATGTTCGGCAAGGCTCTCGCTCTTAATCGGGAGAAGTGGGCTTATGAAGGTGTAGGATGTTGTGGGGAATCTGGGAATTCAAGACTTGATGTTCATTTATTCAGATATTGCCCGTTCCATGCCCCAGGGTCTCAGTATTTTGTGGTCTGGGCCTTGGTCGGTCCTTGGCATAGCAGCCTGCCTCGGTTGGAAGCCTCACCTTTTGTGGCGGTTAGCCACTGATGACTCAAGCCGAGCCTGTGCCTCGGCTTTCTGCGCCCTTTGGCTGCAGGAGGGCCTTTTTCTGGGCTCTGGGGAAGCTGTCTGGAATTCGCATTTGCCTTTTCATTGCTGTTGCATGACTCTCTGCTGTTCATTACTTCGTGCAGCCCATCCATCAAATCTTAGCGAAAGCACCCAATTCCACTGTCCTTGTAGTCGCTCTTCCCCTCTTATCTTTCAATGTCTGATACATGACAGGAGCTAATGTACTTTTTCCCTTCAGTACCAATCCCAGGTCACGAGTAGTGAAAGTTTTAACGACTGCATTGCTCCTGCGCCAGGGGCAGAGTGATGGAGCCTTATTGCCAGTCAGGTAGAGGGGCATCCAGTTCCAGATTCCCCCAGTACTGTCTGCTTTCTTGTGCTACTCCAAGCACCAGATGTTACAAGCTGGGTTTCCCGGGACCCAGACTCTGAGTTGGAAATTAGCATGCAAGATTTTATTCTATTTTATTTTTTATTTTATTTTATTTTATTTTATTTTGAAAGGAAGAAAGATGGAGGGGGAAGAAGGGGTAGAGGGAAAGAGAATCTTTAAAAATTTTTTTTTAAAAAAATTCAATTTAGTTAACACACAATGTATTATTAGTTGCAGGGATAGAATTTAGTGGTTCATTAGTTGCATATAACACCCAGTGCTCATTACGTCAAGTACCCTCCTTAATGCTCATCACCCAGTTACCCCATCTCCCCTCCCTCCTCCCCTCCAGCAACCCTCAGTTTGTTTCCTAGAGTTAAGAGTCTTTTATGGTTTGTCTCCCTCTCTGTTTTCATCGTATTTTATTTTTTCTTCCCTTCCCCTATGTTGATCTTTTTGTTTCTTAAATTTCACATATGAGTAAAATCATCTGATATTTGTCTTTCTCTCACTGACTTATTTCACGTAGCATAATACCAACTAGTTCCATCCACATCATTGCAAATGGCAAAATTTCATTCTTTTTGATGGTTGAGTAATATGCCATTGTACATATATACCACATTTTCTTTATTCGTTCATCTGTCGATGGACATCTGGCCTCTTTCCATCGTTTGGCTATTGTGGACATTGCTGCTATAAACATTGGGGTGCAGGTGCCCCTTCAAATCACTGTGTTTATATCCTTGGATAAATACCTAGTAGTGCAACTGCTGGGTCATAGGGTAGCTCTATTTTTAACTTTTTGAAGAACCTCCATACTGTTTTCCAGAGTGGCTGCACCAGTTTCCATTCCCACCAGCAGTAAGAGGGCTCCCCTTTCTCCACATGCGCGCCAACATCTGTTGTTTCCCAAGTTGTTAATTTTAGCCATTCTGACTGGTGTGAGGTGGTATCTCCCTGTGGTTTTGATTTGTATTCCTGACGCCGAGTGATATTGAGCACTTTTTCATGTGTCTGTTGGCCATTTGTATGTCTTCTTTGGAGAAATGTCTGGTCTCATGCCCATTTCTGGACTGGTGATTTTTTGTTTTTTGGATGTTGAGTTTGGTAAGTTCTTCATACATTTTAGATCCTAGCCCTTTATCTGCTATGTCATTTGTGACTATCTTCTCCCATTCCATAGGTTGCCTTTTAGTTTTGTTGAGTGTTTCCTTTGCTGTGAAAAAGCTTTTTATCCTGATGAAGTTGCCTTTGTTTCCCTTGCCTTTGGAGACGTGTCTAGCAAGAAGTTGCTGCGGCCAAGGTCACAGAGGTTACTGCCTGTGTTCTCCTTAGTATTTTGATAGATTCCTGTCTCACATTTAGCTCTTTCATCCATTTTGGGTCTTTTTTTGTGCATGGTGTAAGAAAGTGGTCCATTTTCATTCTTTTGCATGTGGCTGTCCAATTTTCCCAGCACCAGAGACTGTCTTTTTTCCATTGGATATTCCTTCCTGCTTTGTCGAAGGTTAGTTTAACATAGAGTTGGGGGTCCATTTCTGGGTTCTGTATTCTGTTCCATTGATCTATCTGTTTTTGTGCCAGAATCATACTGTCTTGATCGCTACAGCTTTGTAATACAGCTTAAAGTCTGGAATTGTGATGCCTCTAGCTTCGATTTTCTTTTTCAACATTACTTTGGCTATCCGGGATCTTTTCTGGTTCCATACAAATTTTAGGATTGTTTGTTCCAGCTCTGTGAAAAATGATGATAGTATTTTATAGGGATTGCACTGAATGTGTAGATTGCTTTGGTAGCACAGACATTTTAACAATAATTGTTCTTCCAATCCATGAGCATGGAATGTTTTTCCATTTCTTTGTGTCTTCCTCAATTTCTTTCATAAGTGTTCTATAGTTTTCAGAGTACAGATCCTTTACCTCTTTGGTTAGGTTTATTCCTAAGTATCTCATAGTTTTTTGTGCAATTGTAAATGGAATTGATTCCTTGATTTCTTTTTTTTTTTGCTTCATTGTTAGTGTATAAAAATGCAATTGACTTCTGTGCATTGATTTTATATCTTACGACTTTGCTGAGTTCTTGCATCAGTTCTAGCAATTTTTTGGTGGAGACTTTTGGGTTTTATACATAAAGTATCATGTCATCTGTGAAGAATGAAAGTTTGACTTCTTCTTTGCCGATTTGGATGCCTTTTATTTCTTTTTGTTGTCTGGTTGCTGAGGCTAGGGCTTCCAGAACTATGTCGAACAACACTGGTGAGAGTGGGCATCCCTGTCATGTTTCTGACCTTAGGGGAAAAGCTTTGAGTTTTTCCCCCTCGAGGATGATATTCACTGGGGGTCTTTTTTATATGGCTCTTATGATGTTGAGGGAGGTTCCTCCTGTCCTTACGTGGTGGAGTGTTTTTGTCAAGAAAGGATGCTGTATTTTGTTGAATGTTTTTTCTGCATCTATGGAGAGGATCCTATGGTTTTTGTCCTTTCTTTTATTCATGCGGTGTATCACATTGATTGTGGATGTTGAACCACCCTTGCAGCCCAGGAATAAATCCCACTTGGTGAATAATTCTTTTAATGTACTCTTGGATCCTGTTAACTAGTATCTTAGTGAGAATTTTGACATCCATGTTCATCAGGGATATTGGTCTGTAGTTATCCTTTTTAGTGGGGTCTTTGTCTGGTTTTGGGATCAAGGTCATGCTGGCCTCATAGAATGAGTTTGGAAGGGGCGCCTGGGTGGCTCAGTAGTTAAGTGTCTGCCTTCGGCTCAGGGTGTGATCTCAGGGTCCTGCTCTGCTGGGAGCCTGCTTCTCCCTCTCCCACTCTCCCTGCTTGTGTTCCCTCTCTCACTGGCTGTCTCTCTCTCTCTGTCAAATAAATAAATAAAATCTTAAAAAAAATGAGTTTGGAAGTTTTCATTCCATTTCTATTTTTTGAAACAGCTTCAGAAGAATAAGTATTAATTCTTCTTTAAATATTTGGTAGAATTCCCCTGGGAAGCCTGGACTTCTGTTTCTTGGGAGATTTTTGATTATTGATTCAGTTTCTTTGCTGGTTATGTGTCTGTTCAACTTTTCTTTTTCTTCCTGTTTCAGTTTTGGTAGTTTATATGTTTCTAGGAATTTATCCATTTCTTCCAGATTGCCTAATTTGTTGGCATATAATTGCTCATAATATTCTCTTATAGTTGTTTCTATTTCTTTGGTATTGGGTGTAGTCTCTCCTCTTCCATTCATGATTTTATTTATTTGGGTCCTTTCTCTTTTATTTTTGAGAAGTCTGGCTAGGGGTTTTTCTGTTTATATTTATCTATTATTAATTCTTTCAAAGAACCAGCTCCTAGTTTCATTGATCTCTTCCGTTTTTTTAACTTCTATATCATTTATTTCTGCTCTAATCTTTAATATTTCTCTTCTCCTGCTGGATTTAGGCTTTATTTGCTATTCTTTTTCCAGCTCCTTTAGGTGTAAGTTTAGCTTGTGTATTTGAGACTTTTCTTGCTTCTCAAGAAAGGCCTGTCCTGCTATATACGTCCCTCTCATGACCTTCTTTGCTGTGTCCCAGAGGTTTTGGATTGTCGTGTTTTCATTTTTATTTGCTTCCATGTGGTTTTTTTTATTTCTTTTTTAATTTCCTGGTTAACTCATTCATTCTTTTTTTTTTTCTCTTTAAAGATTTTATTTATTTATTGGACAGAGAGAGAGACACAGCGAGAGAGGGAACACCAGCAGGGGGAGTGGGAGAGGAAGAAGCAGGCTTCCTGCTGAGCAGGGAGCCCTATGTGAGGCTCTATCCCAGGACCCTGGATCATGACCTAAGCCGAAGGCAGACGCTTAACGACTGAGCCACCCAGGCACCCCTCATTCATTCTTTAGTAGGATGTTCTTTAACCTCCATGTATTTGTGGTCTTTCCAGATTTCTTCTTGTGGTTGACTTCAAGTTTCATAGCACTGTGGTCTGAAAATATCCATGGTATGATCTCAGTCTTTTTGTACTGTTTGAGGCCTGATTTGTGACCCTGTATGTGATCTATTCTGGAGAATGTTCCATGTGCACTTGAGAAGAATGTGTACTCTGCTGCTTTAGGATAGAATGCTCAATGTATCTGTGAAGTCCATCCGGTCCAGTGTGTCATTCAAAGCCCTCGTTTCCTTGTTGGATCTTCTGCTTAGATGATCTGTCCATTGCTGTGAGTGGAGTGTTAAAGTTCCCTACCATTATTGTATTATTATCAATGCGTTTCTTTAATTTTGTTATTAATTGGTTTATATATTTGGCTGCTCCCAAGTTAGGGGCATAAATATTTACAGTTGTTAGATCTAGTTGGAAAAAGACCCTTTATTATGATGCGGTGTCCTTCTTCATCTCTTCTTACAGTCTTTATTTTAAAATCTAGTTTGACTGATATAAGGATGGCTACTCCAGCTTTCTTTTGATGTCCATTAGCATGATAAATGGTTCTCCACCCCATCACTTTCTTTTGTTAAAGATTTATTTATTTATTTTAGGGGGGGTCAGAGGGAGAGAGAATCCTGAAATAGACTCCCTGCTGAGCACGGAGCCCCATGTGCGGCTCAATCCCAGGACCCTGAAGTCATGACCTGAGTTGAAATCAAGAGCTGGCCACTTCACTGACTGAGCCACCCAGGCACCCCTCCACACCCTCACTTTCAGTCTGGAGGTGTTTTTGTGTCTAAAATGAGCCTCTTGTAAGCATGTCCATAGGTCTTGTTTTTTTTGTTTTTTTTTTTATCCATTCTGATACCCTATGTCTTTTGATTGGAGCATTTAATCCATTTACATTCAGAGTAATTTTTGAAAGATAAGAATTTAGTGCCATTGTATTACCTGTAAAGTCACTGTTCCTATAGTTTGTCTCTGTTCTTTTCTATTCTTTGTTTCTTTTGGGCTCTCTCTCCACTCAAAGGATCCCCTTTAATATTTCTTGCAGGGCTGGTTTAGTGTTGGCAAATTTCCTTAGTTTTTGTTTGACCTGAAACTCTTTATCTCCTTCTATTCTGAATGAGAGCCTTGCTGAATAAAGTATTCTTGGCTGCATATTTTTCCCATTTAGCATGTTGAATATATCATGCCAGTCCTCTCTAGCCTGCCAGCTCTCTGTGGACAGGTCTGCTGCCAGCCTTATGTGTCTACCCTTATAGATTAAGGACCTCTTGTCCTGAGCTGCTTTCAGGATTTTCTCTTTATCTTCGTAATTTGCAAGCTTCACTATAATACGTCAAGGTGTTGACCTATTTTTATTGATTTTGAGGGGGTTTCTCTGTATGTCCTGGACTTGAATGCCAGTTTCCTTCCTCAGGTTACGGAAGTTCTTGGCTATAATTTGTTCAAATCAATCTTCTTTTTTCCACTCCTCATCTGTGACTCCTGTAATACCGATATATTTTCACTTTATGGAATTACTGAGTTCTCAAAGTCTCCCTTCGTGATCCAGTAGTTATCTTTCCCTCTTCTTTTCAGCTTCCTTGTTTGCCATCATTTTATCTTCTAGGTCACTGATTTGCTCTTCTGCTTCATTCATACTTGCTTTTATGCCTCCACTTGGGACAGCATTTCAGTAATAGCATTTTTATTTTGGCCTGGCTAGATTTTAGTTCTTTTATCTCTACAGTAAGGGATTCTCTAGTATTTTCTGTGCTTTTTTCAAGTGTAGCTATATCTTTATAATCATCATTTTAAATTCTAGTTCAGACATTTTACTTATATCCATATTGATTAACTCCCTGGCTGTGAGTACTACCTCCTGTTCTTTCTTTTGGGGTGAATTTCTCCATCTTGTTGTTTTGTCCAGAAATGAGGAAAGAAAGAGAAAAAACAGCAACAACAAAAACAACAGAAACAACAACAACAAGAAACTAGATCCTGGGTGTATTTTGGTCTGCACGTTAAAAGAAACTTCCAAATGGTAGCTGCTCTTCTACTTGTAGCCTTGCAGCATTTGTTTTCTCTGATCTCAGATTGATTTCTTAAGTGTCCAGAATGATTTGATAACTATCTATTTGTAGTCGAGGGATGAGACAAACTTAGGGTCCCCCTACTTCTCTGCCACCTTAACTTTCTTCAAGAGAGAGAATCTTAAGCTGGCTCCATACCCAGCACAAAGCCTGACACGAGTCTTCATCTTACAATCTTGGGATCATTGACTGAGCCGAAATCAAGAGTTGGGTGCTCAGTTGACTGAGCCACCGGGGCACCCCAGATTGCAGGATTTTTTATTAAGGAGTGCTCTTGGGAAGGGAAAAGAAGGAAAGGAACGGGCTTGTCGGAGAGAGAATCTGAGCTGTGAAGCAGTCCCTGTGGACCCTTGGTTAACCCCACAGAGAGCTCTGAGCCTAGATGCCTTTTTCAAGTTGTCCTGAATTGGGGTAAGACATTTGGCTTTATACCCTAGTGTGGACTATTCACTGATGTGGATCACCCTGGGGAGCAGGCCAGATCTTGGGTGAGGTCACTCTGTTCAGCTGAAACAATCCTGATATGGTTATTTAAAGTTAAATTTAAAATAACTAAAATTAACTAAAATTAGAAATTGCATTCTTCAGTTGTACTAACCACATTTCAAGTGCTCAACAGCTACTGGTGTCTCATGGTTACCATACTGAACAGCACAGATAGAGGATCTTTCCATCACTGTGGAAAGTTCTATCGGATAAGTCCAGTTTATCAAAGATGGTTTCAGTATTTGTGAGAGATGGTCTGTTTCCCATGTTCCCCAGCTCTTAGGGTTTTGACCTTCAGGAGTTCCAGCTGAAAACCCGAGGTGTTTAACCAAGGAAACTTATCCTTCATTAGCCCTGAACTCTATCTAGTTTTTGTTCCCCCAGCCTCACAAGCTTCTTGGAAGCTCTGTGTTTGAATCTGCAAATGAAATGAAGTTTAAAAAGTAACATGTATTTTGGGCTCACATTTCTGAGCTTTCCTTCTCCTTGGAGTTTTGGTTGCTGTTCTCTCACTAAGTAGTTTTCCAACAACTTGAAATAGTTATTTTTAAGAAGTACATTTTATCCCGATTTTGCTTTATTCTTGGCAGGAAGTGTTGATCTACAATGAGCTAGCTTGCTGTTGTCTGGATTTGCCATCTACTGCCTTTAGAATTTATACCCTGATTTGGCTACCATGACATCCTTCAGCTGGTTGTCTTCTTCCTCTTTGGGCTCCATCTCTGTCTCCCTTGTTGGCTCCCATTACTGGAAGTTCTCTTCTTGGTCCTCTTTTTATCCTTTACATTTCCTCTGGTTAAAATTACTTAATCCCATGACCTTGCCACATATACACAGAAAGGTCCCTAAATTTATATTTAGACCACAGCGGGTTAGGACCTGCTGTATGTTCCCATGGAACCCCATCATCTCCCAATTACAACATTCATCATGTATTAGTTACAAATGATCAGTAAATGATTTGATGCTACGATGTGGAATTTTGGTTGAGAATTGCCTAAAGTGGGTCAGGACTTTTTTTGGGGGGGTCAGGATTTAACTGGGGACTCTGTCATGACTGGCATTATTAAGATTCAAGAAGCTCTTGATAGGAAGGTGGGAACCTGGTAGAGCTGACCCTCTGAGAGCTCTGGATTATTTATAAAACACATTGGAGGGTCGCCTGGGTGGCTCAGTTGTTAAGCATCTGCCTTCGGCTCAGGGCGTGATCCCAGCATTCTGGGATCGAGCCCTGCATCAGGCTCTTCCGCTGGGAGCCTGCTTCTTCCTCTCCCACTCCCCCTGCTTGTGTTCCCTCTCTTGCTGGCTGTCTCTCTCTCTCTGTCAAATAAATAAATAAAATCTTTAACAAAAACCACACACGCATTGGTGAAATGACCGGGGTGGTTCTGTCATGAAGTGCAGTGTCTTCAGTGGTGAAACTCTGTTACTTGCAATCCCGCGTGCACCAACCCCGTGTGGCTATTTATACCTTTGGTTCTATGACTGCCTTTGTGCTGCTCATGGCCTGGTTAACTTGCTCCACTTCTGGGGATAGCATGTGGACAAGTTTGGAAATATTGTTTTGGCAGAATGACAGTTCAAGGTTGGGGCCAGTTAATAATTGTCTGAGAGGCATCATGGTGTTCTGGGAAGAGAAATGAATTAAGAGGCAGAAGAAACCGGGTCCAAGTCATGGTTCTGCACCTGAAAGCCCAGGTGAGCTTGTGCTTGCCTTCCCTCAGCTCCCTCTCCAGCAGACTAAGGCAATATAAGGTAGAGAGGAGAAATATGGCCTTCAAAGAGGCCAACTGTCTTATTTCCTAGGGAAGTGGTGGAGGCCTGCCTACCTTCTTGGTGAGAGGAGCTAGGAAGTCACACTGCAAGAGGAATGTCTTGTTTTGCAGCCCCTCAGGCGGGGCGGGGCATGTGTGTGAGGCAAGACTCCCTGAGAAGGTTACATTCAGATGGATGCAGGGCGAAGGGAGGAGCTGTGTCTGTCCACCTGCAAAGGTGAGGCAGTAGCATGAGTAGCATGTTTGGCAAATAGCAAGAAGGTAGGGAAGGGTGAGTGGGGAGAGAGTAGAAGGAGCAGAGGTAGAGGTGAGTGGAGAGGTCATAAAACGGGGGCTTCCTTGTAGGACACAGTAAAGGCTTGGATTGAGATGAGAAGCCACTGGCAGGTTTTGAACAGAGGAATAAGATGATTTGACTCCCTTCCAAAATACTCTGGCTTCTGAGTCAACAGTAGATTTTAGGGCAGCAAGGGTAGAAGCAGGGAGATGTGTTGGGGGACATTGCTGGCTGTTGATATGGTGGTAACTTTTGGGAAGTGGTGGATCTCTGCGTGGATGCTGAGAGAGACAACAGCATTTGCTGACATCGTGGATATGGGGAAGGAAAAAGTGTCAAAAGAGGCCCAAACCTTTTTATCTTTAACAGCTGGAGGGACAGTTACCCTTCACAGAGGTGGGCAAGACTATAGGAGGAGCAGGCCGGGCCCTGGTGGTGAAGATCAGGAATTTGGTTTTGGATACACTACATCTGAGAGGTCAGTGAATGTCCAATATTGCCATAAATCAGATCTGACTGTATTTTTTTTCTAACTCAACTTTAACATGTAAGAGAAGCAAATTCATGCCCCAACTCTGTTACGTGCATATTGCATGTATGTTACATCTCTTCTCCACGTTCCATTTCCTCCTCAGAAGAATGCCAGTAATATGGCAATAATGTTTTCTGTTCTTCTGTTAGACATTTAGAGAATTAATAAAATTGTATAAAAGATATTATTACTCATTAAAAGTCTGGATTTGCTACTTTGAGTCATGAACGTTTCACTGGATGAAATGATGTATACCTCTGCTGAGGCAAGAATCAAATCCCAGGCACTGACTGCTGGGATGGGAGCAGGAATCCTTGAACTCACGAGTCTGTTCAGCCCTTGGTTTTGCACTCGCATCTCAAAGTATTAGTATTACTCATTATTAAAGTATGATTTTCTAATTAGAAGATTTGCAGAGGTTGCTGGAAAATGTGTTAGAATGGCCAAGATACTTACGGAAACTCTCAGTGCACCCAGGCAGACAGAAGGCATTATGTGGAGCTCACAGTGTCTTTTCTGAGCCCGGCTCCGGACCAGGTGTTGCCGACGATGCGGAAACCCGGTGTGCAGTTGCCAGCATAGGTTATCCAGGCGTCTTAAAACAGAAAGCAGCCTCGTACACACCTTGTGGTCATACGACACACACGTCCAGGGACTATTTCACGTCTAAGGTGGTGGAATGTTTATTTATTTTTCAAATTAAGAAATCATGCCACCAGGTGACTAACATAACATAATAAAAAATTATTATTAAAAAAAAAAGAAATCCTGCCACGTTGCAGACATGGAAAAAGTCGGGCCTCGTATTACGGACACTCATCCGTTCATCTTCTGTGTTCAACACGTTGGTATTTTACCAGTCTGTTTTTGGCTTTATTGTTTTCTTGACAACTCTTTTGAGTTCTGTGTTTTATAAAATAAAATTCACACATTTCAGGTGTACTCTCTAGTTATTTTCAGGAAGTTTCCTGAGTGTACAACCCTCACCATAAATCAGTTTCAGAACATTAATCCCCCCAATAAGATTGCCCATTCCTGTTGCCTCTCCCAGCTGTAAGAAGCCACGAACGCACTCTGTGTCCGTAGACATCTATCCTGACATTTAACGCACAGGATCGCACAATACGGGGCCTCACGCATCCGGCTTACCTCGCTCAGCCTAACGGGTTTTTTTTCCAGTTTCATTCATGCTGTTGCGTGCATCAGTACTTAGTTTTTTTGGTGGCTGAATAATACTCTGTTGTGTGGACAGACCACATTTTGATTATCCGCTTACCCGTGGATGGGCATGTGGACTGTTGCCAGCTTTTTACTATTATGAATAATGCTGCTGGGAACTTTCACATCAGTTCATTGTTGTCATTTCTCTTGAGATACCTGGGCATGAAATTGCTGGCTTTTATGATAGTTTATGTCTTCCTTTTTGAGAACCTCCCCAAATATTTTTCAAAGTGGTGGCACTGCTGTCCACATGACTAGCAATGACTAGCAATGTATGACGTTTCCTGCTCATGCACATCCCACCAGCACGTGTTCGTGTCTGCCCTTATTATTATACTCATTCGAGTGTGTGTGAGTGTCCTCTTACCGTAGTTTTGGTTTGCATTTCCTGATGACTGATGACAGTGAACATCTCTCATATGTGTACTAGTCATCTGTAAATCTTAAGAGGTGAAATGTCTGTTCATATCTTTTGCCCAAAAGATTGGTTTGTTGCCTTGTTGTTATTGAGTTATATGTATTCTTTATAAATTTTGTCTGTAGGACCATTTCTGGATTTGAATTTTGAAAATATTTACTCCCAGTCTGTTGCTTTATTTTCATTCTCTTAAGGATGTCTTTTAAACTGAAAAATTAGAATTTTAATGACATCCAATATATATGTATTATTTCTTTTATGGACCATGGTGTTGTGTCTAAGAAAACTTTGCTGAGCTTGATTCTCAAGGATTGTCCCTTACTATTTTTTTAAAGATTTTATTATTTATTTGAGAGAGAGCACACACTCATGGGAGAGAGCACGAGAAGGGGGGAGGGGCAGAGGGAGAAGCAGACTCCCTGCTGATCAGGGAGCCTGACGTGGGACTTGATCCCAGGACCCTGGTATCATGACCTGAGCTGAAGGCAGACGCTTAACTGTCTGAGCCACCTGGGTGCCTAGGATAGTCCATTATTTAAAAAAACAAAAACAGGGGCGCCTGGGTGGCTCAGTCGTTAAGCATCTGCCTTTGGCTCAGGGCGTGATCCCAGAGTCTTGGGATTGAGCCCCACATCGGGCTCCTCCGCTGGGAGCCTGCTTCTTCCTCTCCCACTCCCCCTGCTTGTGTTCCCTCTCTCGCTGGCTGTCTCTCTGTCAAATAAATAAGTAAAATCTTTAAAAACAAAAACAAAAACGAACACAAAACTATGGCATTTAAGTCTATGGTCCATTTTGAGTGAATACTTATATATGGTGTGAGGTGAAGGACTATGTACATTTTGAAGCTCTGGTTATAGGGTTGTTCCAACACTGTTTGTCAAGCAGGCAGTCTTCCCCTCACCCATGAATTTCCTGGGTACCTTTTTCAAATTCAATAGACTGTGAGAGTAGAGATTTATTTCTGGACTCTGAATTCTGTTCTATTGATCTATCCTTATGCCAACATCACAACATTTTCATAACTAGCTTTACAATAAGTTCTGAAAGCGAGAAGTGAAAGTTCTCCAACTTTGTTCTTTTTCAAAACTGTTTGGTTACTGGAGGTGTTTCATTGAGTGTCCCATTGTCAGGGATGCCTCATTTGGGTACCTGCAGTCCTGAAAATCCATTAGCAACACACACTCCACTGATTGGGTTCTGAAAGCCGGCCATTCCCTAAACATTTCTATTTTGGGACATCCCCTGATCCCCAAACTCCATATTTCACCAGACTGTGCAAAACTCAGCTCATCTCTTTGTTCAGAGAGACTGATTTTCAAGTACAGCTCTTTGTGCTTAGCAAGGAATGATGGGAGCATCTTTGTTTCAGACACTGTGAGTAGTGGCCTCTCTCTGTGCCTTTGGAGGCACTGTCATATTGGCTTGAAGACCCTCCCTCAGTGGCGTCACAGGGGAACCTTGTATGAACTAGTATGCTCATTGAGCCCCTTTTGTTCCACTCTGTTTACCCTCTCCGGTCTCTGGGAGGTGAGTCCTTCTCAATGGTGAGCCCTGACGGGTTTTGCTGAGGTCTCACTGCTGACTTTACTATGACCGTCCCTTACATTTGTAAGCAAACAGGTTTTTATTTATTGTTTTTCTTTTTGAATGTTACAAGGGAGTGCTCCGTAGTTACAGAAGGAGGCAGAAGCTCATCAAGCCTCTGGTCCATTAGACTCCTGACTGGTGGTCATTAGACCAGTGATCATTTCAAGCAGAAGCAAGTGATTAACGTTTCCCTCGAGTCCCTCACCAGAACGGTCCTAAGGATGCTTCTTGTGTTGTCAGACTGTGATGTAAGATCAGTGCAAAGCCTTCTCAGACTCTGTTTAGCTGAGAACGGGAGAAATCATAAGCGCACAATTTCGATGAGCTGTCATGGTCTCTTTTTCTGTACGTCCTGGGCTCTCGTGCATTAAAACCAAAGCCCCCACCAGGCTGAGCCCCTGCTTCCTGAATGTCCTGCCACCACAATCCTAGTTCTTGTGCCTTTCTTGGTAAAAGACAGTGTTTCCCTACGGGTGATTTAGAACTCAGTGCTCATTGTGGGGGACTTTCAATATGTCAAAAGATAATGGATTTAAGAGGAACTCCATGGGAGAGGCCCCATACCGACTGCTCAATGGCTGGCTTTCTTTCACTGATAGTCTGAGGCCTCAAAATGAAATACTCCCCAGTAACCTCTCTTAAGGACTTGATAACAAAGGGAAAAACAAAATTACTTGCAGCGGGAACCTTCTGAAACTACCCCCCCCCCCCCGCCCCCAGCTCTATTACACCACCTACTGACATCCCTTTTTTGCCTTCAGCTCTTTCCCCTGATTCAATGAACAAACTCCCTTCTGCTCAGGTAAAGGAAAAGCACACTGTACAATATACCCTTACAATTGTTGTATCAGAAGGTCTAGAGACAGTTAAAGACTATAATTAGGGATTTTCCCCAGATTCTAGAAAATAGGTATCAGCTACAGAATGCGACATTGTGCTAGGTACTTACTTTGAGACTTTGAGAGCTGTTCCGACTGTTCCACTGACTTGTTCGCCCCTTGGGTGGGGAAGATGCTTCGAAGTTGCAAGAGAGGAAAGACCCCAAGAGGATTTGAGTGGCCAGTCTGTGCATGAGCACAGAACAAAACAAACAGGAGGCCTTCAGGAGGGGTAAAATATGGGAAATGTTCTTCGCATCCCCTGAAGTTGTTTGGGTGAAGATTTAAAATTATAAGCAAAATAAAAATGAATCAAGCGGGGGAGCCTGGGTGGCTCAGTCGTTAAGCGTCTGCCTTCAGCTCAGGGCGTGAACCCGGTGTTCTGGGATCGAGCCCCGCATCCGGCTCCTCCACTGGGAGCCTGCTTCTTCCTCTCCCACTCCCCCTGCTTGTGTTCCCTCTCTCGCTGGCTGTCTCTCTCCCTGTCAAATAAATAAATAAATAGAATGAATCAAGGGAAACTTTAAAAGTAGACTCTGTGACATTTGAAAATGACATTCGAAGTTGGTCCAACAACCTAGATCAAGAGAGCCTTGTCTTCTTTCTGTCAATGACCTCAGATGTGAAGTAGACTTGGAGAGAAACAGACACGGTTGACTGCAGTGTGACGATTCATTCTCAGCTGCAGTCACAGCGCTGCTCTGCTGCCTTCACCTGCCCGCCCCCGGGGGCTGAGGGATCAGCCCCACTGTGGGTGACTGCAGGACACAGTGTTTTAGGGTCTGGGAGAGCGTGGATGTGGCAGGTGCCCAGGGACAGAGCTGGGGGAGCTGAGGCCAGAGAGAGGCAGAGTGCAGGTTGGTTGGACTATGTTCGATCCCTGGCGTGTCTGCTCTGTTTGCACGTGCAGAGCCCCTGTGCAATGAACGCAGGTCATCAGTCCTCCCAGACCTGGGGCAGTCTGCAGAGCTCTACCTATCTGAGGGGGAAAAGAGAGAGCACGCGTGAGAGAGAGAGGGAGGAAGGAGGGAAGGAAAGAAGCTCAAACCAAGTTTGGTTCAAACAGATTGAAAAGTTAAATCTACGTTTAGAAGATTGACATGACAGTAGAAGAACAAGGTGACCTGGAAAAATGCCCTCAAAAAAAGAAGAAAGATAAGTGGATTAAGTCGCATCTTTCCAGGGCGGTTTGTGTCTGTGAGGGTAGAAAGACGCTGGGGGATGCCAGACACCTTGCTGGAAACACGTCCCAGGGAGCATGTCTTTTCTGCAGAGACTTCTGTCCCCTCTTCCTGTTGTAGACAAGTGTCTTTGGGTTGTAGGAGCCGCGGCCGTCAGGCAGGTGTGATTCTTCACTGACAGCTGCTCAGAATGTGTCCCAAGCCATCTCCGTCTTGCATCCCCATCCCTGACTTTGTGCCGTCGGCGTGCAGCCTCCGCTGCGCTCTGCCCTTGACCGCACTCACCCGGCTGTCATTATGGAGAATGGGAGCCAGCTGCTCATATCAGAAAGGAGAACATGGCCCGTGGGACTTAGTGAAAATGGCCAGGTTAGTGCAGCAGACCTCCCTGGGAGAGGCTGCGTCTGTCCCGCTTTGCGGGGAGCCCTGGCAGGGCCTGACCACGAACGTCTGTCTGGGGCACGTTCGCGGAGTGCTCCTACCTGCCCAGCCCCTGCAGTGCGGAGCTGTCCCTTCGGCCGGGTGGCGGAACTGGCAGGTGGAATTGAGGGATGGGCTCTCCGTTGCTAGGCTGGGATGCTCAAGCTGTTGTGCACCACATCTCGAACAGCGCGGTTATTTTTATCAACTTGCAGGAAGGCAGCCTATCAGAGTGGTTGAGAGCACGAGCCGTGGAGTCAGACTGGCTCCTCACTTCCCCGCTGGACGACTGGGGGCAGCTTCCTTAATCTCTCAAGTCGCAGTTCGCATGTTGGGAAATGGGAAGACAGTAGTGTCGGCTCGCAGCACTCTCAGGAGAAGCTGATGAGGACCTGCTGGTGAAGTCATTAGTAGTGGGCTCGGCCCGGGGAGAGCGCTCGGGAATTGCTGGTTCTTCTCGTTACCATTGTCGGTGACCCTCTGGGCCTGCAGGAGCCCTTCACAGACCTCTCAGGGGCACCATCCCACCGAACTCGGCGAGGTCCGTGCCGACAGCGCTGTGGAGTTGTGCGGGAGCTCACTGGTTCCTGCCCGCCAGCAGCGCGGCTTGTCCAGCTGGGTGCATTTGGGGGAGCACACTTGGGAGTCCTGTGCTGTCCCCACAAGTGGCTGGGGGTGGTAAATCTTCATCGTCAAGGCCTTCTCCCAGCCGCGGTCCCATTCTCTGCTGCCCGCACTGGCCACGTGTGCTCTGCCACCTCTCCTGGGCACCTTATTTGTAAGTAGCTGGGACTATGCTGCTGATCTTGGCAATACAGTCTCTGGAATTGGGGGTCAGAGCAAAAAAAGGGAAGCAAGTCAGTCATAAGCACTCAATGAACATGAAAGAAAAACTTCTCTAATTCAGTAGCAAAAGTGACATTTATAGGACACTCCGATCCAACCACTTGCATCTTTGTATTGGAGCCCCCGGGTGAGACAGTGGACAGTACTCTTCAGTTTTCCACATGGGAGGTGCAGATTCTTGTCTGCGAAAACGCTTTCTTATAGTGGCCTATACAAGCCAAAGACAGGAAGTCCGAGCTGCCTTGCTGATGGCACGGGAAACACCACGAGGAAGATAGCGTTGAGGAGAGGTTGTTAAGAAGTCATGTTTCCATCTGTTCCATCAGACCGGAAGAAATTGGGGTCTGGAAGCACAGGACGTGGGAATCCCCACAGAACTTGCTTTTTCTGTGTTGTGCTTTAGTCTGAGGCCATCAGTGCATGTGGTTTGGGAAATGAGCGCCAGCCAGCGGTCACCTGCCCTTGGTTCCAGTGGAAGCATAAGATGAAGATGCCGGTGATCACTCCACTGGCTCCTTAGAGGATCTGGGGGGACATGCCTCTTTGTCTTGGTGCCAAGTATGACTGTACCTCAGGCTTCATCTGTTTTTGCCTCATGATGTGCTTCCTGGGAACCTGTAATGGACCGGAACGAGGGTAGGTCATGTGGGCCCAACAGTAAGACAAGACAACATTTTTCCTTCACGAAGCTTCCAGTCTATGGGGATTACAGAAGCTAACTAGTGAATTACAGATATCATAACAGCCAAAGAACATTACATTTTGATTTGGTTTCCAGAAAGCTCAGCTCCAAATCTGTGGCAAGTGTGTAAGTCATTAGCGACTGCATTTTTAACCATATTCATGGCTCCATTTCATATCCTACCCTGTTTTTCCTTTTTCTTTCATTTTCATTTTTAAATTAAGCTATCTTGTAAGCTGTCTTAAATCTTGCCTGGAACAAAGAAAGCTATATATTTAAAAGTAAATACATAGAAACTCAGGGAAAGCCACTCGATGAGAGAGGCTCTAATTTTGCCTGGCTTTTGTCCCATTGGATGGATAAATGAGGAGAGGATGTGATATTTCCTCTGCTGAAAGACAGATGGTGTGATTTGTAGGCTCCAGCCAGCACTGTTGGGTAGTGGCTGGGTACCAATCCGGGAGAGAGAACATGTCCGTCCTGCTCATTACTGGTTCCCCAGAACTAAGTACATGCTTAGTACTTAGCTGCTCCTATGATAGCTGTTGAATATTTAATGCAGCCACAGTGTTCCTCAGGGCATTATAATTTATCAAGCACTTTGTCAGCCTTCTCTCCTTTGATCCCGACAGCCATTCCTGTGAGGTCTGTATCAGGGTAATGCTAGTTGCTGTAACATAGACCCCGAAAGCGACCGTGGCTCAGATGCAATGGAAACTTGTTTCTTTTTTGTGCAAGGAAACGTGTAGTGTGGGTGTTCCTGCTAGCCGGTTGGTTTTTCTTGATGTGATGATTCAGGGCCCGGGCTCTGCAGCCCCTAGGATTTCAGCGTCATCTGTAGTAAGCTCGCGGAAGGGGGAAAGGATGAAGGCACAGCCACTGCAAAGCCTTGGCCTGAGATTGAACACGTTGCTTTGGCTCCCAGGGTGTTGGCGGGAATTAGTCTCACGGTTACATGTTAGTGCAGGAGAGGCTGGACCAGGAGGGGCCAGAATGAGCAGGTGCTTTCCAGGGACAACTCCGTCCTTTGGAAGATGAGTACATTTTCATGTGGAGCCAGCCATCTCTGCTGTAGATTTTAGGGCCTGATGTTTACTAGAAAAATAACCGAATTAAGGCTGCAAATCTCAAAAGAGAAGAATGGTTTCCTACACATCAAAGCAGGACCAGCAGGGCTTCGACACCAAACATGACAAATCTGATTACACGGAATTGTCTTATCTCTGGCCACAGGGAGATTGCGCTTGTACAAAAAAGCCTAAAGAGAGGACATGTCACCTGTGGTCTAAGAATGCATGTTCAAGTCATTTCCCTGTTTAAGGCAGATTCCTTGATGTTTCCGTTCTCTTTGCTTGGCTGTTGAAGCTGGAACACCTGATTTACCTTCAAGCCGCTATGATCCGGCCCCAAACGTCATCCAGGCTTTACTGCTCATTATGTCCATTTGGGCATCTGAACACATTGGCCACTTCTCTGCTGTTCGACCTCATGGATCTCCTCTACTTGAATTGCATTTGCCTCCCCTTCTCCACCTGTTGAAATCCTGCTCATTCATCACTGTCTACCAAACATGCGACGGTCTCCAAGAAAGCTACTCTGATTTTTCAAGTCAGAATAAATTGCCCCCACTCCTTCTTGTTACTTATCTAGCAATTTGACTTAATGTTCTACTCCTCTGTTGCCCCTAATAGGTTGTAAACTTCATAGGGGCAGGGGCCGTCCTATCAGAAATATTTTTGGATGGCCTGTCCCATATACCATCTGCTTTCCATTTAGGCAGATTGCATTGGGCACTGCTCCATTTGAGCTGGTCAGTTCTGGTCTTTCCTTGTTGGGGCATAAATTGATCAGGTGTGACTGAATGGATCAGCTGCTTGGCTAGATGGACCCTTCCTCTCCACTCATTAGAGGCTTTGATGGGATTGTGGACAAATGCACACTCCATGTCCTAGCTCAGCGCCCCACAGACTTTATTGTGCTTACAACTCACGTGAGGATCTTGTTAAAATGCGGACTCGGATTTAGTAGACTCTCGGGTGGGACCTGCGATTGTGCATTTCTAATGAGCTCCCAGGTGATGCCGACCACACTTTGCAGTGCAAGGACTGATGTTTGGTGGAGAATTTGCCTCAAAATAATTTGAAAGATGTTCTTTGAATGTGACCCAATGTTTTACTTTCCTGATGTGTTTTAACCCCAGCTGCTTTTATTACAGATGTACACGTCTCGATAAAAAGAGGAAAATTCAGCCCGTCTGGGTTTTGTTTTATCCTTCTGCAGGGCTCACACAACAGACTGGCAACAGCAACAAAGGTTGTAATAACGGATGAGATTTATTAATGACTTATTCTGGAGCTGACATATTACATACATGAACTCACACAATCCTCTCAGCAGCACGCTGGTTCCTATTCCCATTTTCCACATGAGGAGGCCAAATTTCTGAGGAACACATAGTGTCAGAGCTGGGATTTGAATGCACCTGTGTTTGATTCCAAAGAACTGAGTTCTTACGATAACTGTCCTGCCTCGGCCATCCCATCTCTTCTGCAGATGTTTGTTTGATTGATTCCATTCCATTCTCTTTCCCTCTGTCTGTCTCTCTCTCGTACACACAGAGCCACACGCATGCATACATGCCAACCACAACAAACAGCCTCAGATAGTTGCTTGGTTGCTCCGTCCAGATGCTTGGTGTCGAGGTAGAGTAAATATCTGGATAAAGAATTCTTCTCTGCCAGATGCCATGTGTCTCTCCTGCCCTCTCTGGATATTGTGATTACAAACTGTGATCCTCTCGGATGGCCCCCTGCAGACTTTGTGGACCCTTCTCACTTTTGCTCCTCAAGGTTCAGAAACTTGTTGGTCATGTTGTCCAGGGTTAATTGCCTCACCGGGTGATTCTCTCCCGCTTGAACATCTTCAAGCACTAAATCACTCTTGGAGTTTCTATTTCATCAGGGATGTTTCTTACCTGGGTTGGTGTCAGTCAACATTAAATCATCTCTCCTTGGGAGTAAAGCTTCGTTTTCTCACGTTTGATGGATAGTCCCAAGGAGGAAAGAAAAAAGCGCTGTGAGGGGTTTCATTACTTGCCTTGCCAATAATTCTTCAGCGTGTTATGATTTTAAATCAAGAAGATGATGATAATGGTAAAGAGATAACAAGAAAATAATGTGAATGCTAATAATCAAAACCGCAGACACTCCTTGCATTTTGTTGTCTGTGATCATTGGTGATGCACGTCCAGGTTGTTGGTGTTGTTTTTATTATTATTATCTTGCAATGAACCAGGGAAGTTATGTGGACAGATGGCAGTCAGACAGGCGCGCCGCCATGGGTCCTGGAGAGCTCCAGCCTTTTGGTCAGCCTGTCCCCCGTGTCGCACGTGAGGAAGAGCCACATTGAGGTTGAAGAAGCCAGGGTCTGAGTTCCAGCTCTGCCATGTCCTGGTCGTGAGAGCTCGGGTACAACATTGAACATCTCTAAGTTCAACTTCCTCGTCTGTAAAATGCGGATACATACATTTATTTGCCTGGATGAAATAGATATAAGAAAGAGATGTAAGGGGGGGCGCCTGGGTGGCACAGCCGTTGAGCGTCTGCCTTCGGCTCAGGGCGTGATCCCGGCGTTCTGGGATCGAGCCCCACATCAGGCTCCTCTGCTGTGAGCCTGCTTCTTCCTCTCTCACTCCCCCTGCTTGTGTTCCCTCTCTCGCTGGCTGTCTCTATCTCTGTCGAATAAATAAATAAAATCTTTAAAAAAAAAAAAAAAAAAAAAAAAGAAAGAGATGTAAGGGGCCCCTGGTGGCTCAGTCAGTTAAGCGTCTGCCTTCAGCTCAGGTCCCAATCCCAGGGTTGTGAGATCGAGTCCCACATTGGGCTCCCTGCTCAGCAGGGAGTCTGCTTCTCCCTCTCTCTCTGCTCCTCCCCCTTGCTTGTGCTCTATCTCTCTCAAATAAATAAATAAATAATCTTAAAAAAAGAAAATGTAAAATGTATGAAACATAGTAGCAACCCCCCCCCCCAAACCAGTGGCAGCTAGTGTGACTAGCAGGTGTCTGTCAGCCATGCCATCCTCACCCACAGATGAAGCAGAGAGTCACGCCCGCACCGAACTTGGACGCCCACCTGTGACTGCAGCTTCGGCCTCCCCACGGCATCTACTGTAGGCTCCGTCCTTAGGATGATCTCAGTTTTGGTAGCTGAACGAATATCTGTCCTTCCAAACCACAGACTGTGAAGTGAGATTTTTGAGTCCCACAAAACTCTTGTCTGCGATCCTTCTGGGGTGGGGGAGGGGTGGGCACCCTCATTTGACACACAGATGTCCCTTGGTCAGTGACCCTTGTCTCCATCCTGACCGTCTTCCCGGGGTGGCATGTCCGTTCACACTCTCCATTGCTCTCCCCTCAGTGTGCCTGGCCATTGGGTGCCCCATGCCTTGTTCACACGTGATGTGCCCTCCCCCCCACCCCGTCTTCTGAAGGTCTCCATAGCTCCTGACGCTCTGATCAGATGTCTTGTCTGTGAAGTCTTCTTTGGATCCTTCTTAGAAATGACCCCATTTTTTTTTCTTTTTCCTTATTCCTTTCCTTTGCTCCTGGAGGAGACAGCTTAGTTACTGGAGTGAGTATGGGTTCTGGGTGATATGTTTGTGCTGGAATTGGGGCAGCAGCAGTGAGAGCGGCTCCCGAGGGTGTCGGGCTGGAGGGGAAAATGTGCACAGCAGGACAGGAGAGATTTATGGATTTGAGGGCATCTGCCTAGGATTCAGGATTTGATGTCCTGGTGAGGCCGTCTTAGAGCCAATCCTGATCTGCCGGGATGCCTCCGTGGCTTGGAAACAATGGTGGCATAATGAGATGGAGATGTCAGAGTGACCTTTGCAGAGAAATGAGGAGGAGGTCAGAGGGCTAAGAGCGGTGGGAATAATAGACTGGATTTATCGTGTGAGGCTGGAGGGCACAGTCCATGGTTATGTGCCTTTGGAGAGTGCAGAGGGCACACTCTTCACGTAGCCAACAAGGAATAGAATTACACTTCCGGGGGCGGGGTCACAGAATCTCTGCAAAGCTCAGGGTCATTTACGGGCTAGGGTTGACAGTAGAGAATGCTGCCTGCCCCGGAGCTGGGCTTGATAGGTTCTAGATCAGCAGGAGCCACGTGTCACCCCTTAACCATGAAATTCAGAGGGACGTAATTACTCATGGGCTAGCAATGGCTAATAGACCATGGTGATCTACGGGGAGTAGAGATGAAGGTAGCCTGCGAGGGTGAAGCTGGACTCGTGTAACTGGAAGAAGGCAAGAGCTGGTGAAGAGAAGGCGGGAGCTAGCCATCGTGATGGACACACTGGTCTGTCACCAAGTTTCTAGATCTGACAGAGTCTATTGTTTGAAGGGGAGGTGGAGTCCCCTCATGGAAGAGAAGACACCCAAAAGTGGTAGCAAGTAAATATAGTAACAGTTCCCTCCAGTGGTTCCCCAAGGAACCTGTGACCTCACTTATCAGAGGAACCATATGCTGTAGGAAGAGATCAGCCAGTTCTTTTCAGCTCTTCCAGGTAGCTGATGGCGGAGGACAAATGCTTGGGCCTGGTGAGTAGATGGGTCAGCATGAGACAGGGGTGTGAGCCACAGCAAACCGTGGCCATACTGCGGCCCCAGTCAAGTGACAATGACAGTGGGAGGTCCTCCAGCGGGCAGAGCTGCAGTAGTGCGCGTGGTCGGCTAAGTCAGATGGAGGAGAGGATGGCTGAGTGAGAAGGACACCTGGACTCGGGGCCAGTGGCCAAGGGCTGTATGGGAACCTGGGGAAGAGGCTGGTGGAGAGACTTTTGTTAGTATGTTCAAGGCTCGAGTATCTCCGTAGCTCTCTTTACAGCCCACCTGTGGGTGTCCGTGACAGAGCAGGAACTCCACAACCAGGGGGACAGGAGGGTTTTCGAGGCATGCAGCTGCTCCAGAAGATTTCATTTACATCTGTCTAGAATATAGGCCATGTAATGTCAGAGACTTCTGTCTGTTCTGTTCTCCACTGTCATCCTTATCACACCGAACAGACCTGGGTGCCAGTAACCTTTTGTCCAGTGCGTGACTACATTACGCATGAATCAAGTTCTTGACATACCTGAATCTTTACAAGGCTAGCTTCCTAGAAGTACATTGATCAGATAAGGAATGATTTTAAAGTTTACATTTTATTTTAGCAAATTTGTTTCAAGTACTGATACATGCTTACCTGGCTATTAAGATGTTTTGGAACTTGTGACATACGGTACAAGCGTCTCTGTGCTGACTGGTACTTCCAACCAGAGTTTCCAACTCATCACTTCTTCCCTCAACTGCACTCGCTTCTAAATATTTTCCAGCTGGATAGGTGGGAAAATGCCCCCACGCTTTGTTATTATTTATAAAACGGAACATCCATTAGCTCTTTGATTTTCTTCTGTCTGTTAATATTATTTATTCATTTTCCAATTAAGGGTTCATCCATTTTTAATGAACTCTAAACAAAAATATTAAACACTAGTGTGAAGAATTTATTAGGTACGTTTTGTTCAGCTTTATTGCTGTCCTTTAAATTTTGTAGGCATTTCTGTTCTATAGATGCTTATTTATATTGTAAGATAGCACATCTTTCAATGTTCTAATTTGTGGCTTCTGTTGCTTTTATGCTGAGAAAGTCCGCCCTCTTCTGTAGAGCAATAAATACTCTTATGTTTGCACCTCGTTTCCTCATACATACAAATCATTAATCTAAACAGGATTTATTTTGCTGTATAATGGTGAGAATCTAAATTTGATGTATTTTTTTTTTGCAAAAGCCATTTTTTACACTGTCTTGAATAATCTATTCCTCCCTATTTATTTGCTATTCTTCCTTTATCATGTATTCTTATTTATAGGAGGTTCTGTTTCTGATCTGTGTGCTCTGTTTCACTGATACTGTTGCCTAAACCGGAGTCAGTTATATGCTAATTGACTGAAAAATAACGGCTTTATTGAGATGTAATTCATGTACCATAAAATTCATCCTTTAAAACTGTACAATGCAGAGGTTTTGTTTTGCATTCATCATCACTGTCGAATTTTAGAGCATTTTCATCATCCCTAAAAGAAACCCTGTACCCGTTAGCAGTTACTTCCAATTTTCCCCACCACCAGACTTGGGAACCACTCATCTGCCTTCCATCTCCACGGATTTGCCTATTCTGGACCTTTTCTATAAATTAAGTCATAAAATATGTGGCTTTTTTGTGTCTGGCTTCCTTCACTTAATAGAATGTCTCAAGGTTCATTCATAGAGTCGCAGGTATCAGTCCGCATTCCTTGTAATTGACAAACACGAATCCGTTGTATGGATATACTGCATTTCAGTAATCCATCCACCAGCTAATGGAATCTGGGTTGTTTCTACCTTTTGATTATTACAAAAAACGCTGCCAGACATTAGCGGACAAGGTTTTGTGTGTGTATATATATGAATTGCCACACCTTTTTCTCAAGTGACTGAACCATTTTAATTCCCTACTAGCAATGTATGTTTACGTTCACCTAAAAAGATTTTGGGGGTGCCTGGCTGGCTCAGAAGTGTGCAACTCTTGATCGTGGAGTTTTGAGTTTGAGCCCTGCACTGGGTGTAGAGATTACTTAAAAAAATAAAACCTTAAAAAATCAAATATAAAAAGATAAAAATAAATGTGTATATCTGTTTGGCACCTTTTTAAATTTAAAGTTTTCCTAAAATTATTTTTTTATGTTTAAATTTTCCTAAAAAAGTTAAAATTAAAATTTTCCCTAAAATTGATTCATGGGCTTTGTTTTATTTTCTAATTCTTTAATACATATTTCAGTAAACTATTATGTTCCTGCTGTTTTTTAAATGTGTTCATTAGCTTATTATTGAAAACGATGTATTCAAAACTATGAGTTTACCTGTGCAGGATTTTAGACACTTTCCGTCTTTCTCATTTTTAATATCTAAAACATTTGTAATTATCTTGCTTTTTCTGTGTGACTCAAATAATTTAGGAGCACATTTTTTATTTTCGAGTGGTGGTGGTGATCATGTGTGAGGTTACTTAAGGATTTTTTAAAAAAATGATTGAGTGGAAAAAAACACGGAAGGCATTAAGCATGGTGCCAGGCACACGGTCGGGACACCATCCATAATTGACTCCTTTTTCCTCCCTTCCCTCTACAGCTCCATTCTTGGCAGTCCTTCTCTTCTCCTCTTCTGGATTCTGTGTCAATAAACTATTTGGGCCATCCTGAAATTTGTGGGTTTTATTCATATTGTAATTTATAAACTGCAAGGATAGATTGCTCTGCGTTCCCTGGTATTTGTGTTCTCTGGAACTTGGAACCTTATTGATCTGAAGACTCGAGATTTTACTTTCTTCTTCTCTCCCCTGCTGCCACCTTTTTAAAATTCTGTGGTTGTTTATCCTTTTTTTCTTCTGGAACTAACACTCCTCATGATCTAGGAATTTGTCTTACATATCAAACTTTCATTATTTTCTTATTCATTTCCCTGTCTATTCTGAGATATCAATAGCCTGTTCTTTACATTATTTAATTTATTGCAGTGTTACTTCTGTTTTAGTGTCTGCAATACTAATTTTAATTGTTGTATTTTTAGTCTCATTGGTGTTTTTCCTGATTGGAGTCAGTGGTCTTTTCATCTTTTCTAAGTGTATTTTTTTTTAATGTGTCCTTGAATTTTTTTTTTTTTTTAGGATTTATTTATTAGAGAGAAAGTGAGCACGAGTGGGGGGAGGGGAGGAGGGAAGAGGAGAGAGAGAATCTCAAGCAGACTCCATGCCCCGCGCAGAGCCTGATGCGGGGCTCGATCCCAGGACCTGAGATCATGCCCCAAGCCGAAGCCAAGAGTCAGACGTTCATCTGACTGAGCCACCCAGGCAACCCTTCTTGAATTTCTTTTTAAAATGTGTTGTCTTTTGCATATTATTAATGAAACGAAGCAAATGTGTATCAGTTAGCTTTTGCTGTATTAAAAAAAAAAGCCTCATAGAACTTAGTGACTTAGAACAATACATTGATTATTTCTAACTCTCCTGTAGGTTAGTTGGGTAGTTCTTCTGCTCTTGTCTGGCTTGCCTGGGTGTGGTTGGTCTACGACTGCCTCACACTTGGTCTGGCAGTTGGAAAGCATGCTGCTGGGCCTCAGACATGTAGTCTTCCGGCCCCGGGTTAAGCTAACTCAGGCTTCTGCATATGGCAGTCCCATGGTTTCACAGGGCAGCAAGACGGGACAAGCAGAGTTGCCCAGGCAAGCCTCATTCATCTGCTCAAGTCTCATGGGTCAAAGTTGAGTCCAAGGCCAGCCAGGAGTTTCCTATGGAAAAGCACCACCAAAGAGCCTGGAGGGAGGGTATGGAATAATATGTGGTCATGTTTACAAACTCCTTGTGTTTCATATTTTATTTCTTATTATAAATCACTTTGAGAGACATGTTCCTTCTCCAGTTTATTGGGTTAATACTTCCATGATCTTCTTAAGTGTTCTTTTCCTACTGGTTTTGGAAAGTTCGGTGATTTTTTTTTGGATGAAGAAAGTCGTTCCAAAAGTAGTATTTAGCCCATTCTAACTCCCCCATTTGCCTTATCTTCAGAAGGTGACATGTAATAGGCGTGAGGCACGCTCTTCTTGTCCCCTCATTGCCTTCCAGTGGCTTCACTGCTCTGCTCCTTGGAGAGAGACACATACGTGGCTGCCATTTGTGATATCAGTGGAGCTTTCCTTGATGTGATTACAAATCCCATAAGTCCTCTTTAAGGACTGTTGCTGTCTTTGGTTTTCAAAGATGGTTTGGAAGTTTGCCATTTCCTTTGTCTTCAGGCTGCTTTAATAGAGTATCATGTGTTAGCTGGTGCGTTGTTAAACTGAGAGTCTAGGAAAGCAATACCAGTTATGAACTTTATCTTGAACTAACACTTACATACATTTCTTGCAGGTTTTGTGAAGATTTAAAGTGTCGATGTACGTAAAGCAGGATGTACTTGGGCTCGGGGTCCTGTCACCTGCGTTCCTGCTCATCAAACGTGTAAGTGAAAAAATGCACAGGCGACGATCCTCTTGGTTTAAGTGCAGATTTTGGACTACTGAGCAGGAGTTTCACGGAGATGCCGTACGGGCACAGGGGTCAGGTGGGACCCTGGCGGGTGGTGGGCACCCAGTTGGGCATGGTGCTGAAGAAGGGATAGACAGGGTTCAACTGTCAGATGGTGAGTTGGACAGATGATTCCAGGTTACTGCTCAACTTGTGATGTTCTGCTTCTAAAAAAGAACATTGGGCAAATTATCCAGTGTTGTAGTCATTTCATATATGGCAACGATTTTTATTAACTTTTTCTTCTGAGAAGACATCATTCTGATTCAGTAAGTCTGAGTGAGGCCAAGGATTTATTACAAATATCCTGGATGACTCTGGTGGAGGTGGGCTGCCTCAGATAGGTGTGATGGACGCTAGCACAGAGAAAAGCCCGGGCTAACGGAATCAGGTGACTGGGGTCTGAGCTGAGCTCAACCGCTTACTAGCTGTATAACCAACCTGTTATATAATCAACCTGTACCATCCAATATGTGCTCAAGAAATATTTGTTGAGTCGATGAGTTTCCCTCTATTTCCTTACCTTTGAGATCAAGATCTTGAAAAGCACCTGCCGTAGGTACTGTGGTTGTTAAACGGAGTAGGGGATCAAATGCACCTTGACATGTATTTGTAACTCATAAAAGGGTAACTCCTCTGTTTGCTGCCTGTTGATTTCGTAGGTCTGTTCTTGCTTGAAGCAATAAATATTAGAGGGTTTCTGGCATGAATCAGAGTTGAATTAGCCCTTTGCCTCTTGAGATGGTCAAGGATGACCTTTGTTACACAGACACATGGATACTATTTATTAGATCCTTGATCCACAAAGAGATGTCATAATTAGGCCTAAGCAACCAGTCCCAACAGTAAGTTGTTCAGTGCGAAGATGATTCTGGGTAGATTTGGGTGTGGGAATGACATCATTACCCCCACGCAGGTTGTATTTATTGCTTTTAGGCCAAGGTTTTATTTCTCTGTAAAAATGTCATTTATTCAACAAATTAGGATTTATAGAATAACTGATGAGGCAGTAAAACTACTTCCACCATTAACAGTAACACATCCTGGAAATACGAGCAAGGGTCTGTTGGCGACAGGTGAAGATTAAGATAAAATTTTTACAACTGGCAATTGGAAAATATACAAAAGCGTAAGCAGAGTATATTACCTGGAGCTTCGCAGAGTTGAGGCTATTCTGCAAATGTGAAGTATAAATATTTGACAATGTCATTACGACACAGAAAGCTTCTGGTGGAGGCTCTCTGGTGTTGTGGAAAGCAGATTGATGTGCAGAAAGCTGCTCTATTCCTTTATTCATGACCCAGACATTTCTGTTTAGACAGAATCATCTGACACGAGATCGGGAGGGGAATTTACAGGTCGTCCAACCCAATGACGACAGATGGGAGGCATGTGTGCCTCCACTCCCCCGGTTTCTGCTCCTGAAGACGCTGCTGATCCAACTCATGGCTCCTTCCAGTTGTGTCTGTCTGGCCACGGAACTCTCGAACACGGGACTCCTGGCAGGCATTCGGGGCTGAGTCAGGTTGGAAATGGACACGCAAATGCTTGGCTGTTCCCTATTTAGAGGGTGAGAGGTCAGACCCAGATTTCAATTCTAGGTCTTGATCGGAATTCCCACTGGGAGCCACTGTCCCAAGCACATGGGCGCAGAGGCGGCACAGACCAGTGAGGGGGCCCTGAGGTCGGAGCCCTTCCCCCGCATCACCAGCCCTGGCTCTGGATCCCCTCTGTGGCGTGGCTTCAAACAAATCACTTCACATTTCTGGGCCTATAAAGTTTCATGCCTCTGAAGTTAGGGATAATTATCTATCTCCTAGGGCTTTTATGAGCATCAGAGGAGATAATGGATGTGAATGTGTCTCTCACGTTTCGAATGTAGGTGAATTTATGCTGGTACAATAAAATGTCGCTTCCTAGGATCTCTGGGCAGCCTTTTTTCCAGGCATCTGAGGAATTATCCTTTTAAGTGCCAAATATTTTATTTTAAGCATTTTAGATGGAAGTCGTTCTGTAATGGGTTACACACTTTACTGATCTTTTAAGCAGAATACAATAAACAGAATTTGATCTTTTGGATGACTCACTGGCATTAAGAAAATTAACTTTCGTAAGACAATTCCCGGGGACTTACCGAGGCATGGCGGAACGCTGGTCCCCCACTGACTGGGGCTGAGCGCCTGTGGCTTTTGTGACTTCTTGTGTCCCCTCTTAATGAATTTGTTCAGCCTTCTCTTTTCAACTCGTGTTTCTTTCCCTTCCAATCCCACATCTCCCAGGAAGGAGTGTCTCTCTCTCCTTTATTGCTTTTCCTACCTTGCTGGGGGTCAGTTAGATAATCAAGTCTTGGAACAAATGAGATTGCGGCCATAATACCAACACTGACGTTTTCTGGGCGCCGACACACGCCAGATCTCCCCCTCGCCACAACCAGGTGTGCAAGGCAAAATCTGGAAGTCATCCTGCCTCCACTTTGTCTTCCATCGTGTGGCCAGTCCTGTTGGCCCTATGCTCAAGGCGTGTCTGGAATGTGGCCACCTCTTACCACTCCCTCAGCTACCTCTTGGTCCAAGCCATCACTGCCGCCCACCTGGCCTCCCACCTGGCCTTTCTGCTTCTGGGCTTACCTCCTTCAGCCTGGTCTCAACACAGCAGCCAGAGTGGCCGTGTAAGACATAAATCAGTTCCTGTTAGTCCCTGGCTCCCACACAGGTAATGTTCCTCACCTTGCATTCAGAGCATCAGTCAAAGTCCTCTACATGGTTTCCTGAGCTTGGAAGGTCTGCCCTCATTACCTCTCTCCTCCTGTCCTGTGGCTCCATCAACAGAAGCCATGTTTGCCTCTCTTTTTTTACTTCAGTCTCATGTATCTCATTCAGACCTCAGGGCCTTTGCACTTGCTATGTGCTCTGTTTGGAGCCTTGTCCTCCAGGCTTCTACATGGCTCCCTCACTCCCCTTCTTCAGGTCTCTGTTCAAAGGCCTCCCTTGACCGTCCCAGTTAAAATTTTAGTCCCTTCCACATTCCCTATCTACCCTCTATGTGGTGTTTTTTCTCTGTGGCACCTGCCATTTAACATGTAACATTTTACTGATTTCTTTTGTTCATCACCTGTCCTCTAGAACATTAGAATGTTGTCTGTGCTTTCCCTGCTATATCCTTGGGTGCCTAGAGCAGTGCTTGGCACATTTTAGGTGCTTGAGAAGCGTTTGTTGGATCTTTGAAAGGATGAAAGAATGAATGTGGTGAACACCACCCAGAAGAGGGAAGTAGGGTTTTGGAAGTAAATTGCAGAAGCAAAGCTGGGATTTGGAGCTGGCACCTGTAGGCTCTAAGGCATGTTAGCATTTTATCTAGAGGCATAATAAGTGGGCTGTGGAACAGCTTTCCTCCCAGGAGTAAAATGAATAGGTGGTGGCGGGAGGATTTGGTTAGTTCTAGATTTCCTGCAAAGTCAGTTTTTGTTTCTCTTCTGATTTTTAGCATTCCAGTTAAGTGAGGTTATCAGATACAATCATGTGTTCATCCATCAATTTTTCTGACCGGTCGTTTCTCAGCAAATAGTCACCGATGCCTCCCGTGTGCCAGGCAGTGCGGTCACAATGTTGCTGCCCCAACTGTTGTTCACGGCCTCACCAGGAGATCGGGAGGGTACTGGGAGGGCAGTGCGCAATGGTTGCCAGCCCTGCCTGGGAGGCTTGTGGGAGGCTCTGGGTCTGGGAGGCCTTGGTCAGTTCTGAAGAATTCCCAGCAAAGCCTGACCTTGAAAGTCGCTTTGGTAGAATGAAGGCTTGGCCTTTCGGGTGCTGGGGAACTGCAAGTAGATGAGCAGAAGGCCAGGGGCTGTGGTAAGCGAGAAGACAGGAAGGACTTGGACCAGGTCAAGGAGTGCCTTGCTTATGGTTATTATTTATTATTATTTTAATTGGTAAATAACAGCAAGAATCTTTTGAAAAATATGAAGACAATTCTTTTTTTTTTCTTTTCTTTTTTTTTTTACAGCACTTTCTTCTTGCTTTACAAAGGCCCCCAGTGGGGGCCCCTGGGTGACTGAGTCAGTTAAGTGTCTGCCTTCTGCTCAGATCATGGTCTCAGGGTCCTGACATTAAGCCCCACATCAGGCTCCCTGCTCAGCGGGGAGTCTGCTTCTCCCTCTCCCTCTGCTCTCCCCTGCTCCTGCTCTTTTTCTCTCTCAGATAAATGAAATCTTTAAAAAAAAAAAATTGAAAACCCCCAAACCCAAAGACCTCTGATGTGGGAAGCCTGGAGTCGACTCCAATGTGACAGTCACCAAGAAGCTCCGCCTCAGACTCAGGGACGTTCCTGTCCTCTGGGCTCCCGGCAGTTCTGCTCAGACCTGACAGAGAACTGCCCGCCTCCCCCATGCCACAGGCTCTGGGGGCTGTTGTAGGGTCCGAGGCATCTGTTTCACAAGGGCCTAAATCTGTTTTGGAAGAAATGTTCTGAGTGCATGTAGCCAAGTTCCAGGTGCATTTCGTACGCATTCTGATTTGACAGTGCCACCGTGCACCTTTTTAGAAGCCAAACGAAGTGAGGAACACCAGTGTGTCCAATCAAACCAAGTGTATTAGTGTGATATTCGTTTCAGATCAGCTTTGGAAAAGATGTGATGTGACTCTGTAAGTCGCTGTTCTCCGTCTGCTTCCTGGGGAAAGGCCAGAGGCAGAGTTTCTCCAGGGCCCTGGTGGGTGCAGCCCCGGGGTTTAATGTGTTTGCTTTAAAGCAGTGCTTCTCTCCCTGCAGATGCTGGAGTTCCCAGGGACTCAAGGCAATTGGGTTCCTTTCGCAGCTGAGTAGAAGGGTACAAATGCTCCTCTCCCCACCTTTTCCCGAGAGGCAGGGCTTTTGGTGTGGTATCCACGGTGGGAAGAGGAGTCCCAGGGGTAGTGGAGACCCAGTGGGTGAGGATCTTCTCATATACATGGACCTTTGGAGTCCCAAGGTATCTGTGTGTCCTGAGCTTCAGAGAGAAGGGACTTGCCACATCGCCACTCCTGGAAATGGCAAACCCCTTGGGGCAACTCGTTCATTTGTTCATTCATGGGCTGATTGATTGATTGATGCATCAAGCACTCATTAAATACTTGGTAAGTCCTGGATCTTTCCTTGCCAGCACCGTGGCTGTAGCAATAAATAGGGCACACTGTTCATGCTCCAAGGAGCTTGCTTCATTCATTCATTCGTTCATTCATGCATACATGCATGCATGCATGCATGCATTCATGTAGTGGCTAAGGGCATGGCCTTTGGAGCCAGATGGCCTGGATTAGAATCTCAGCCCTATCACATTTTCTGTGGATGACCTCAGCAAGTCATTTAACTTTGTGTGTTTTACCCATCAATGGGGATCATAATAGTGCCCAGCTCTTAAAGTTCTTATGAGGTGTGCCTACCACACAGTAAGTTCTGTTTCATTGAGAATATTTAATAATATGATTAGGGTGCCTGGGTGGCTCAGTCGGTTAAGCGTCTGACTCTTGATTTCGGCTCAGGTCATGATCTTCGGGGTCATGAGACTGGGTCCAGCACTGGGCTCCATGCTGGGTATGGAGCCTGCTTAAGATTCTCTCTCTCCCTCTCCCCCTTCCTGCTCCCTTCCTTCTAAAATTAAAAAAAAAAGAATATTTAATAAGATCTGTCACGTGCTAGTTCTATACTAAACACAGGAGACACAGTGGGGAATGCTATGGTTTTGGGGCCTGTTTTCATGAAGTTTCTAGTCTAGTGAAAGAGACAGACGGCATTCAAATGATCATAGATCACATAGGGAGATATGTGGTTACATGTGCTGTGAGGACCACAGAAGATCAGTACTGGGTACTGCTATGAGGCTAGGAAGAACAGTCTTCCCTGGAGAACTGTTGTCACATAACGGCCGAGGGGAGAAGAGAACATAGTAGTAGACACTTGGGAAATACCCCCTGAATGAACACAAAGTCCTTTGAGCTGAGATCTAAAGAAGAATAAGACTTAAGGATACCTAGAGTAAAGGAGGGGAAGAGAATTCTAGGCAAGAGCAACAGCACATGTAAAGACTGTGGGAGAGGGGAATTTGGCACCCTGTGGGTATGAACTAGGGTATGGTGAGTGGAATGCAGAGAAGATAGAGCAGGGCCAGATGATACTGGACCGGAAGGCTGGGCCAGAGCCTCGGCAGCTGTGGCCAGGCCTTCGATGCTTATTCTAGAAGCAATGGAAAACCACTGGAAGCTTTTAAGCCAGAGAATAACAAAATCAGGTCTGTGTTTTTAAAAGATCACCCACTGGGAAAGTAAAGGGGACCAAAATGGGTAGATGGGACTGTTTATAGGTATAGAAGTTGACTTTCACTAGGTTGTGCTGAAGAAACATTTACCCCAACATCTCAGTGGCTTGCATCCGAGAAGCTTTATATCTCACTTGCACAACACGTCCCCCGTGGGTGGCTCTGGCTGTTTTCCAGGTGTCTTCTTCAGTCTGGGACCTAGAGTGATGGTGAAGATGTTATGTGGGAGATATGGTTCTTACGGCAGAGGGAGAAGAGCTGTGGTTGTCCACAGGAGGGTTCTTTCAGCTTTTGCTCAGAAACAACATATTTGATTTGATTTGGTTGAAAGTCACATGGCTGAGTCTAATGTCAAGGGGATGGGAAATCCCATTCCTCCCATTGGAGGGACAGCAAGTCACATGTTTAAGCCTCTTATGGGAAAGGGAATGAATAGTGATGGCAGGAGTCCATGCAAGTGACGGTCGTGGGGATGGAATAAAAGTCTATGCAAGAGAGGTTTAGGAGACAAAGGTGACAGATCTTGGTGCTGTGCTGGATATGGGGAGTGGGGGAGAAAGAAGTGTCAAGAATGCGTCCCACATGTTCTGGATGAATCGTACCCCACCCACATCCCTTGGACCTGGCCATTTCAGAATGCCCCAGCCAGCTCCCCCAGCAGTGTGTCTGTCCTGCACGGGAGAGAATCTGGAACTATAGGAGGCTGCATTGCCCATGTGAATGTGGCGGACTCGATCGAGGTCCTGGGGAACTTACCTTTCTGGAGCAGCCCTCAACCAGTGACTTCTGGGAGTTGATGTATAAATACTCAGAATCCCTTGATCTGCGGGTGGGATAATTCTGAGCTGTGTTTCCATGTTTTCCATGGGATTAAACTCCAGTTATTCACCGCCAGGGCTAAATTAATAATCTACCCTTTAGTAGTTGACTTTCTTCCCTATAGTTGTCCTGCTCCTACTGGTGTTCCCCAAATCACCGAAATAAGCTACTCGCACTTGAACCCATCTTGGGGTTTACTTCTACGGATGCCTAAATGAAGACCTCATGTATTGAGCCAGGGAAAACCAGACTTGGGAGAAGGGTCATGAATTCCGTGGAAATGCAGAGAGTTTCAAGGAGCTCTGCAACATTTTTGTGGTGATATCAAGTAGGTTGATACAAACACATGTCTGGAGTAAGGAGGCTGCATCTCGGTAGGAGACAGGATTATGGGACTCATTGGCATTTAGAATGCAGTTAGCTCAGTGTCTAATGGAAGGAGGGTTACTACTACAGACAGTTCTAAGGAAGTGAGAAATGTTGGCTTTGAGGTAAGGACTAAGGACAGTGGGAGCACAGAGGAGACACATGGTCTCAGCCAGGGGAGGGTGGAGGATGGAACCAGGGAAGGCTCCCACGTGGTGGCTGCTGGTCAAGAGAAGGGGATTGGAGGAACATTCCAGACCCTGTGGCTGGGGGGAGACCGAAGGAGAGCATGAGTGGAATCTCAAGCTGTGAAGAGGAAGAATTGAATATCATCTGTAAAAGATCTTAAACGAGCTAGAGGAGAATACACAAGGTATCAAAATATAAGATTACATTTTCAACAGGAAAACCAGATGCCATCCATTGTCTCAGTACATGTGAGCACGTCCTAGAGGGCAGGCTGGTGTCCCTGATGCACTGTGTGAGGAACCATGTGCAGCTCATGGAGACATCCCCGGCTGGCTCGTTCTGGGCAGGTTCGGTGCAAGGAGGCTGGAGGGAATAATGGGCCAAGGACCAAAGGCTTCATGTGGGCCAGCCTCCCTTTTGAGGGGCTTTATGTCCGTGGCCTGATTCTTACTACCGTCTCACAGGATCACTATGTTATTGTTCCCATTTTACAGCTGGGAAAACTGAGACACAGCCTAAAGGAACATGGCCAGGGTCACACAACTTGCTTGCGGTGGGGGGAACTGCTGACCCCAAGAACCGTTCTTAAGCAAGCCCGGTTGCTGAATTTTCTGGTTGGTTTCTCTGAGGCTGTGGAAGGAGCACAGACCCTCATGTCAGACCCACCAGGGGCTGAATCATGCTTCTGCAGTTTCCTAACACTGTAAAATTCTCAAAGGAACTTAACCTTGTTGATCCCATTTCCCCATTTTGAAGGGGTATTAGCGCTTCCCCGGTAGGGTGCTGAGCAAGGCAAATGGGGTAATAAGCACAGAGCCTCCAGCCCAGGAAGGTGTTAAATAAATATTAGCTGAGGTGAAATGAGGGGTCATAGCATATTGCTTTTCCTTCAACTCCACTTAAAAAAATATGAACTGTGAGAATTTTTATTTTTTTCAATAAGACTGTTAAGCCCATTAATGGCCCATGAAATGATATTTTCTTATGACAACTACCATATATAAGTGGCATTAAGTGGAAGCTTCGTGGGTGATTATACAGAGGACCCTAATTACCAAGAGCTCTGTTAAAGAAACTGTCCAAAGGAGGAGGACCGTGGAATGAATCACGGTGCGTCCGTGCAAAGGAAACAAATGCGCTAAATGAGTGGGGGTGATAATCACTGTTCTCCCTGGGAAGAAGAATAGCAGGTGATATTTATTTCAATTTGCCTTTCTGAAAACATATTATGAATGCTTTACTTTTATCACAGCCAGAAGATCTTAAAAAGTGGGGAAAACAAAGAGTAGGTCAGCCTTGGAAAACTCCTTTTTGGATTCCACAGAAACCACACTACGAGGGGGTCCTGGTTTGGCCTAAAACTCTGAGAATTTCCTGAATGATAGGACTGTCTTTTGTTATTCATAATGTACCTCTTTCAACCACACCTGCACTTATGCTAATGAGATGACTCTTGGGGGTCTCTAGATAGCTTCAAGGTGGGGGCTGGTTGCTGGAAAAACCAACTCTGATTAGAGGGTTAGAACTTTTGACCCCGCCCCCAGACCTCTGGGGAGGAGAGAGGGGCTAGAAATTGAGTTCAATCACCAATAGCGGATGATTTTATCAACCATGCCTGCATAATGAAACTTGGACAAAAATCTCTACATGATGGGTTTGGGATCTTCTGACTGGTGAAAACATTGATGTGTTTGAGAGGTAGTGAGGGGAACATGGAAACTCTGCACTCCCCCCACCCTATCCCTTGTTCTACACATCTCTTCCATTTGGCTATTGCTGACTAGTATTCTTTATAGTAAATCAGTAAACACAAGCTTCACTGAGTTCTGTTAATCCTAGTGCATTATCCCATCCAAGGGAGGGGATTGTGGGAAGTCCCCAAATTCATAGTCAGCTTGGCATAAGCGTGGGTGGGTAGCCTGGGGTTCCCTTTGTGGCTAGTGTCTGAAGTGGGTGCAGTCTTAGGGGACTGAGCCCTTCATCTGTGGGGTCTGTGCTAGTTCTGGGCAGTGAGTGTCAGAACTGAATTGAGTTGTTGGACACCCAGTTTCAGAGAATTGGAGAATTGGTTGTTGCACAAACAACACATATTTGGAGTCAGGAGAAAAACCACACAGTCTGCACCAAGCAGGTTGACTAGTTGACCCTCCTGGGAACTTAAGTGTGCAAAAGGACCCAAACCGGAAGCCCAGGTGCAGAACCAGGGCAGACGGACTCTCCAGGGGGAGCCTGGTGATAAGAGGAATGAAGAATCCCTCTTTGGAAACCAGACTTCAGCCCTACAGCTGAGCTGGTGAAACCCAGCCTTAGCAGAGATGTGCTCTATGCAGGACCCCCGATGGCCTGATTTCACGTTAGCCTCTGGTTCTCTTCCAGCCCCACAGAGAGTGGGTATAGAGCTTACGCATCTGCGTTATCTGGACTCTTGTTGATTCTTGTTTTTTCACAAATTTGAACATCTCATAGTTTCCAGAACTCGTCAAGAACCTTCATATCTCCTGGCCTTTTGGTGTGTGCATGATTGTGCGTGTGTGTGTGTGTGTGCATGGAGTGTGTATGTGCATGCGTGCGTGTGTGTGTGTGTGGTGCGGGGCAGGGGAAGGGGGACGTGTTCATGTCCCTGGTCTCTCTCCTGTGGGTCTTTCTCTCCTAGACCACTTAGTCTTTTATTATTTAACTATCCAAGTGTAACAGGGTATGTTGAAGGGATCCTTGTCAACGTTTTGGCTGAGAAATCAAAGCCTAAAGCGGTTGGTGCCAAGAACATCCACGACCGGGAGTGTAGCATGGGGTCACTTATGCAGGGCTCACTAAGAGGCTGGAAACTGCTCTGTTACCCTTGGAAACCATGTACTCCAGCCTCTAAACATGTAGGAATTGAGGGTTGGGAGAGGGTTTCTCTGCAGGGAAGGATGGAGGGCTGTGCGCTCCCCACTCTGACTCTTTTTCACCCCTGCACTTGGTACTTACCTCAGGCTGAGTCGGAGGAGCTTCAGAGAGATGATTCGGGAACTGGCCTGGTGTGCCCGTGACACCATGAGTCCAGGAATCCCGAGGCCTGGTGCGTATATCCTGTTTGGGAAGAATACGGGGTAAGGCTGTAGCAAGTGGCCTGCCTGGAAATAGGGCAAGAGAGGTGGCTGTGACGGGTGGGAGCTGCCATTTACCCCCAGATGGGGGAAGGATGCATGAGTGTTCCTGCCTGCCGGTGGGGTTACAAGTGGGATGCCTCCCAGAGGGCCAGGAGGAGCTCAGTAGAGAGCCTGGGGGGGGGGGCAGAATACCAGGGCCTAGGTTGAAAGTGGTCCAAGGTCTTCATTGGGGCGAGGATCTCCAGAGCCTCCCCTAGAAGTGCCCAGAAGAGAAATAGCCACTACTGGGCATCTCCCCACCCAGGGAGAACTGATTCCATCTGTATCCTCCATGCTGCACTGAGCCCTTTGCCCCTCATCTCCATGCTGGCTTTTTCTCCTGAGTCCAAAAGAGCTTCTAGGGAATTGGGGAGCAGTGAGCAAGGGATAGACTATCCACCTGAGCCCACCTCACTGCTGCAGGCCTGGTTCGCAGCATGTGGAGAGTGTGCCCTAAGACTCCACCAGGGCTGCGACCGTGACCCTGGATGGGTTGAAATCATTAGAAATGGGACTGTTGCTCTGACAAAGCCATCAAAGGGCATTTGACTGTCCCAGAGTGGCCACCACAGTGACTGGTGATCCTCCGGAACGTGCCCGAGACCCGTCCAGAAGCGGGGAGGAAGGACGCAACAACAGGTAATGCGGAAGAACCGAGTCATTGTTTGTCCATAGCCTGTCATCCCGCCCTGTTCAGTGACATGGTTACCTACAAGCATGGCTTTCTGTAAGACATTGGAACTTGGAGAGAAGGGTGGAGTCTCCCCGACCAGCATGACAGACTCAGCCACTCCCTGGTTTGGTCACTTCAACTGTGTTCTTCTTACAGGTGTCTTGGGGAGAGTGTGATTTTATGTATGTAAATCTCTTTTTTTCCCCTCGCTTTTTTGTTTCTCCGCATCTATATCTTTATCCACATACATATAAGATAGAAATTATTTAAAATGTAACATATTATTATATATAACTATAGTAACGTACATTATTATCATATATTGTATGTCGTATTGTAGTAATAATACTTTGCCAATCCCTGAGTCCTACTAGTTTACCTCCATTATAGCTCTTAGCTCCAGTAGCTTCTCTTTGCCCCTCGTCATCCTTTTGTCCAGGCCAGTAACATTTCCAGCATTTTGACCCAGATTCCAATTATGCAATCTGACCTCACCTCTTGGTCATGCAGTCAGCCGGTGGTTCACGCTCCATCTCCAAGTGGGAGCTCTGTGTCTTGAGGAGGGTGTGCAAATGAGTAACTTTATTGTCACTTCTAAGCCGTGGTGCTCCAATGATTTTAGCAACAACAAAGACATTTTTAAAATCGCAATCTGTTTGACTTCTCTCTTTCTCAGGGAAAGCATTGCTGCTAAAGATTCCTACAGCCCCAGCATCATAGAGCTAAGAACACAGGGGATCAGGATTCAGTGGGAAGGAGGCTTATCCTCAAATCAAGCAGCTCGTTCCTGGCCCAAATCCATGCCTTTGGCCACTGTTAGCCAGAGGGAGGCACTGACCCCTCTGCGGAGGCACTGAGCCCCTCCACCTTCCTTGGCCAACTGGAACCCCATGGCCACCAGCTGAAGCTGTGGGAAGTCTTCCTGTGGCCTTGGGGATGCCTTCTCTCCATGCCCATCTCCACGGGCCTGAGGAGAGCATTACACTTGTCATTATTTCATTGGGAGCGAATCCGATGGAAAATGTGTTGGTGGCTTCACAGCAGCATGGGAGAAAATCATTAAGATTGCTTAAATGGGCCTTCCAGGGCACTGAAATGCGACACTGAGCTCCCTGCTGGTCCTGATGACCCGAAAATGAAGCTTTGACAGCCCATCTGTGGCCATCTGAAGTGCTTCTCTGCATTCAAGCATTCGGCCCATCATTATCCAGTTGTTAAGGTTCAAATTACTGAGTTTCCCCCCTTCTTTTTCCTTCTGGGCTTAGTGCTTGTGTTTAGTATGTTACAAGTCAGTTAATTTAAATATCTCTGCTCGGTGCTCAGTATAAACAAGAGGTCCAGGGACTTATCCTTGGGAATGTCAGGAAAGCAGAGAAAGAGCTAGTCCTCACTTGTAGGGTGACCTGCCAGGTCTGATAAGAGGGCTTTGAGCCTAGTTAACTCTTTACTTCCCGCACCAGCCTGGAAATCAGGCCCCGTCCTTCTGCCCCTTCTACTGACGGCCAGGAGGTGCCATCATTTGCCCCGGATGAAGCTGCTAGTTCATGGCCCATTAGCTGTGGCTTCAGGGTCCCTGCTTCAATGCCGGCACCATTCAGTACCTCCAGGAGAGAGCTGGAGCTTGTGGGAAGACCCAAGGCAGAGGTTGACAGCCAGCTGAGCAGAGAGCCTGGGGTCGAAGCATTGAAGGTCAACGTTGTAGTTCCGTCGTCATTTACTGGCTGGGCGACCTTGGGCAGTTTTGAGCCCCAGCTTCCTTGTATTCAAGATGCCCCTTCATTCAATTAACAGACCTGTCTGGAGCCCCTGGGATGTGCCAGGCATTCTTCTGGGCTCTGGGCATTTGGTAGTGAACAAGACAGACCTGGTCCTGTCCACATGAAACATTGTAGTGAGGGCGGAGCCGAAGGGCAAGCAGAAGAAAGAAACAGGATCATTTCCGGTAAGAGACTAAGCAGGGTGGATGGGAAAAAGTGTCCTGTTTGAGGAGGCACGTCCTTGGATTGTTGGTTGGTGAGGACCTGTCTCGAAGGTGCCATTTGAACCGAGATGAGAATGAGAAGAAGGGCCGAGCCCCCGGAAAGCTGGGGAAACAGACATGTGCTTAGTTTCCTGGGGCTGCTGGAAAAATTATAACCTCGTGGTTTAAAATATTACAGATTTACTGTTGTAACAGTTTTGGGTGCCAGAAGTCTAAAATCCGTTTCTCTGGGTTCAAGTCGGGGTTTTCAGCAGGGCTTTGCTCCCTCCAGAATACTGGAGAATCTGTTTCCTTGCTTTTCTTGGCTTTTGAGCTGCATTCCTCAGCTCCTGGCCCCTTCCTCCCTCTTCAGAGCGTCTTCAGATCTTTCTCGGCTTCCATCATATTACCTTCTCCTCTCTGTGTGTTGTCTTCCCCTGCTTCCCTCCTATACTTAGGAACACACGGAGGGCCCACTGGGATTATCCAGAATAATCTCCCTGTTGCGAAATCTTTCTCATATTTACAAAGTTCCTTTTGCCATGTAACATCCATATGTTCCAGGGATTGGAGCTTGGATATCTTTGGGGTCAGTCTTCAGCCTCCTGCAAAGGCCTTCCAGAAAGAGGGAAGAGCCCACCGAAGGCTCTGACAGTAATCCGTGCCCCACAGTGGGCTGTGGTGAGGTGGATGCGAGGCTGGTTTGTAAAGAGCTAGAATGTTGTTGCTTATATAGTGAGTCCCTTTAAATGTTAGATCTCATAATGTTTACTGGGTGGGGACTCCAAGGGCAGAGGGGGCTACATCCACTGCTGAGATAGGGTGGGAAGGCTGTGGGTTGAAAGAAAGAATTGTCTGGGGTTCCCGCGTAGTGGCACTATCCATGGGGATTACTCAGGGAGCCCCAACAAGACTTGGAAATGTTTGCATCTATCCCAGCCCTCATCAGGGGGCTGCACCATGGGAGCATGGCCCACCCACCAGCTTCCCTGTGACAAGGAGGTGCAACCCTGGGAAAGGAGAGAAGGAAGGACAGCAGCTCCTACCCCAGCAGACTTCTCCCTCGGCCTGCAGAGGCCCAGCCGGCAGGCTTCTCTGCTTGGCCCTGGGGCGCTACCTGGTTCCCGGTGGGGGCAGGAACATGGAGATCATGTGTGGGAGGCTTAGACCTGGCAGTGGTTCTGGCTGTAGCTTTGGAAAGTCCAGGGAACATTCTTGGGGTTTCTGTGCTCTGAAGTCCAGCTCACAGGCTGGACAAACAGATGGGAACAGGGCCTAAATCCTGGCCAGAAATAGAGAGGGTGCATTTTGCTTAACTTTGCCTGGGCTGCTTGGCCAAGGAGGTGAACATCCTTGTAGGTGATGATGTGGCAGGCAGGAGTCTAGTTAAGCTGAAAGATTCTCTTTTTGTGTGCATCTGTGTTTTACAGGTGGGGACCGGGAAGGTCCAGGTGAGGAGAGACTGTGTGGGGGTTCCAAACCTGGGTCTGGAGAGGTGGAGTCAAATCTCAGGAACTTTCCATTTCACTTTGGGGTCTCCCCCGAGCCCGCCCGGGCATGGCTGGTAAAGCAGGACCTGAAAAGCATGACCCAAGAAGTGGTCACTGAGGGCCCATGGACCTAGGGACATGCCGCCCAAGAAGGCAGAGGCATGGTGAATTCAGACGGGTGACTGACCCGGAGGCAGATCCCTGGAGAGGTGAGCTCAGGCCGTGCTTCCTTTGAAAAAGAATTGTGAACCTGAGAGGTTCTGTGCAAATTGCACTCTGCACTCTGAGGGAGAAGAGAAGCAGCAAGACTTCAACTGCAATTCTGATTTTTCAAGCTTTGGGGATTGGGGGAGTAGGGAAAACTGGGTAACACAGTGCCTTTTGGGGAGATGGCAAGGCACTTGGAATTAGGGGCACAGCACTAGAATCGCAGACTCAAGTTTGAATCCTGGCTCTATCCCTATTAGCTGTGCGACTGTGGGAGAACCCTATAACTGCTTTGAGCCTCAGTTTTACCATCTGTGCAATGGGGATAATATTGCTTCATGGATGGTTCTAAGGATCGAAGGAGGTAACGCTTGGGATGTAGTAAGTGTGTTCATTTTCTAGGGCTGCTATGTGAATTACCATAAACCGGTGGCTTACAAGGGAAGAAATATATTCTGGCATAGCTCTAAAGGGTGGAAGTCCAAAATCAAGGTGTTGGCGGAGTCACCTTCCCTCTGGAGGATATGGGGAGGAACGCTTCTTGCCTCTTCCTATTTTCTAGGGCCTCTGGCAGTTTGGGTGTGTCTTAGCTTGCAGGTACCTCGCTCTGGTCCCTGCTGCATCCTCATTTGGCCTTCTCTGTGTGTTCCGAACCTCTGTCTTTCCTTATAAGGACGTCACCCTCCTGTAGTATGGTGGCCACTTGATTACATCTGCAAAGACCCATTCACAAGGACCAGGGGTTAGGATGTCAGTATATCGCTTGGGGGGATACCATTCAACCTACAACAATATGCACTGAATGAATAACAGGTGTTATTACTATTATAATGGTATTTCCTGCCTGAGCTGGCAAGTGCCAACTTTCATAGAGGAAAACACTATAATCCCATATTAAATTCATAGGAAAACACAGCCCATTTGTTCCTTCTATGTCAATTGCACAGTTCAGGCTGAATTCAACTGAAAAGGTCACCTACCAATCATGCATAATACAGAGCATTTGTGAAGTGTTGGGGCGATTCGGTGAATTCTTTGAAAGGAATGGGCTCAGGTCAGCATGTTGGCAGCTCCCCGTTGACAACACGGGTTCATAGGAGTGTTTCTGTGAGCTGCCAACTCTAAAACCCATCCTCCATTCTGAAGCACCTGGACCTTTCCTTACCTCAATTCGGGAAACCCTCTCCAAGTGCCTGCCAATACAGTGACAGGAGCAAATGTCTCTTAGGCGAAGGGTTTTCACTCTCGGTACTATTGACATTTTGGACTGGATACTTCTTTATCGTGGGAGCTGTCCTGGGCATTGTAATAGGTTTACAGCACCCCTGGCCTTTACCCCCTAGATGCCACCAGCACTCCCCAGTTGGGACAACAAAGATTGTCTTCTGACATTGCCAGATAGTCCCTGGATTGCAAAATCACTCTCAGCAGAGAACCAGTGGGTTAGAGGAAGCAAACAAGCAAATGGGAGATGATAGAAGTGTGTGGATGATGCCAAGGGAGGGGTAAGCAAGACGGTATTATGGATGTTGTTTGACTGTTCTCCAAATTTAATGTCACACCGGTGAGGATAGACACATTCAGACCCACTAAGTTTTATAGCGTTTGGTGGGCAGAACTTGAATTCACGACATATTTAAGAAATCATTTTTATCCATTCTCCCCACCCTTAATCCAATAAATATTGATTGGGTATCATCTGTGTGGAGGGTACTATACACTGTACCTGCAGGGACCTGGGGGTACCATAGCTCCAGGTGTTACTGATACGGATGTGCCAAGTTATATAGCACAAGACTCTGATATCCAGGAACTGTCCCCCCAAAGAAAGAAGAAGAAACCAAAGTGTCTCCCCAAAAGCTATGTCGGGGGGGGGATGTTGAATGCAGCTGAAAGTGTAGGTACAAGACAAGAAATATTGTGGAGGAGGCATTATGAGCTCATTGATGGGGCGGGAGGAGCAGGGGCATTTTCATAGGTGGTACACCATTAAGGAAGGTTTAAAGAGAGAGAAGCCAGGTGGAGGGAGAGAGGAGAAATTCTAAGCTAAGGGAACAGTCAGTGGAAAGACATGGAAGCCTGAAGCATCATGGTCTGTTAACAGATCGTGGGAAAATGAAGTACATGGTTACCGGAAGCTACAAACCAGCAGACGCAGGCTTCATTCAAGCTGCAGGTGTGTTCTTTTTGGCCCGAAGAGTGTATCCATTCATTCATTCATTCATTCATTCATTCATTCAATTAATTTTTACTTGTCAACATTTAAAAATCTGGAGACCTTGTATAAAATTATTTTTTTAAGTTTCTTTTAAGGAAATGAAGGATCTGGTTAATGAATGGTGGTATTAATTAGAGAGTGCATTCTTGGTGGGAATTCATATGTAGAAGGAGGGAAAGATATTAAAGATAGTTATTGTATAGGTTCTTAGAGAGGCAAAAGAGGGGGGAAACATGGAAAATGGGAACAATATGGCTTCTTTTGACTATGGTGAGGGAGCAGGCACAGAGGGGGAAATTGATTAGATGGAGTCTTGATTTCAATAAAAGCTGAAACTATCCAAATACCATTCCTGGCAGTGGGCACCTGCATTAGGGCGTTATCGCAAGGAAACCACATACACATGAAGTAATCAGCAGTTAGACGCAGAACCCATCTAGTCAGCGCTACGTAGGGGAACACGTGGATCGGAGTTTCAGCAGGGCTGTGCCACAGATGAAGGATGAAGTCAAGAGGGAAATAATTTGAATTGTGAGTGTGAAGTATTCAGGATGGAAATTTGGATTGTCTGTATCCTTGTTCCTTCCACTGACTTACCTATTGCAGTATAGATAATGAGGAATTTAGCTGTGTTCCTATCTTGCCGTTCCTGTTCTGTTCCCCAGCAACACTCTCTGGAAGCAGTGTGTGCTAGTAAATGCCAGAAGCTCACTCATCTGGTAGCCTCTGAAAATTCACTGGATATGGGTACCATTGTACGTGCCTGTTCCCTAGCATGCTCTCTGTGGCCTCGCCATCAGCTAGACCATAGAGTGGAGAATAGAGTGTCCACTACTTGGTCCAGTGGGTAGGTATGTAAGATGATTACTATAGGGACCCCAGTAACTCCAGTTAGTAGTAGGGACCCCATGAGCTCAACCTTGAGGGGCACGTGGCTGAATAAGACAGAGCCAACAAAAACTCTTCATATAGGATTGAGTTTCTTAAAGGATGCTGCTTCTAAGCCAGTAATATTCAATTTATTATAGTGTCACATTTGCAAGTAGGTATGACCTTTTCATGTCCCTGGAGGAATCTTGGATATGAGCTCTAGTTGGTGGAGCAGGAGATGTAATCCCTGGGGGATGGGAAAAATATTGTTCTCTGCTGGGTTTGATGCAGACCCTCAGGCAAGGTTTTGATTGCAGGTGATTTATTTGGGAGGTAATCCTAGTTTCTGTAAGAAGATGAGAAGTGAGAGGTGGAAGGGAAGGAAGCCAGTATACTGTATGCAATAATGAGCACGTTATTGCTGTGCACAGCTGGGGCCCCTGGGGATCTCTGGGAGGTAGCATACTGTCCTATTGAAGAAGTGAGGAAGCTAGGGCATTTATAGCCCCACCTCCATCTATTACAACCTGACCTCCCACTGGCTTCAACTCCCCAGCACCTCTGGGCTACGGTGCATTTCATCAAGGGCACCCTTGTAGTCACAGAAAGTCTGCAAGTGGAGTCTCAGGTCCTTAGAATGGTGAGTGGCAGAGGGACAAGGGAGGGCTTGGCAGTGTCTGCTGTTGTGCTGTAAGTGTCCAGCGCAAGGGGCTCAACACAGTCTGGACGTGGTTTTAGTGGAAGCATTAGAAAAGTGTGCCAGAGCAAGGATGCTTGTCAGTATCTGCCCGGTCCATGCTGGCAAACCAAAATGATGGGGCACCAGTGAATCCAGTTAGAGTCAGAGCTGTGACAAGTCTGCAGGACTTGGGAAGAAGGAAACCAAAAGAGACTCCCTTGGCTGGCAGAGCGGTGGGCGTCCTTACCAGGGAGACAATGGACGCATGGAAGATCAGAATCCCTGGCAGGTGTTTTAGTCCTGATGCTGGAGCCCTGGGCTGCCATCCCCCTGCTGAGAGATTCAGAAGGTGCGGGGAAGGTAAAGAGTTAAGAGGAGAAGCTAGTGAGATGCCGGAGAAGAGCCATCTTTGCCAACTACTAATTCTGCAGGGACTATAAAAGGCAAAGAGAATGTTGCTAACAGTCAAGGGGAGGCCACTGGAGCATCACAGATGGAACGAATAATGACCATCACTTGGAAAAATTCAGACTGTGAGAAGAGCCACGAGGGGTCCATGACGAGGGGGGACAGTGTGCTAAGAGGTAGTCGAGACACACCTGTGTTTCCAGAGTTCATACAGTCTCAGTGAGCCCTGCCATGCAGTTTTGGCTAATAAAATACAGAGGCAGGGTTTCCCCCCCGGCTTTATTGAGATATAACTGACAAATAAAAGTTGTCTATATTTAAGGTGTACAACAAAATTATTTGGTATACACTTTTTTTTTTTCTAGTAAGGAGAATAACGTTTATACCTCCAGCTAGCGTTTTGGTATCTGCCATGTTCTTTGTAACTTCTGTTCTGGTTGCTTGGTCTCCACAGTGTGGGGCCCTCTCTGGGAGAGAGGTTAGTCCTTCCTTAAGGTGTCACGTTGGTCTTGTATTGGGTTGTGTGAAGTTTGATAAAGTTTGAGGTGGCATCTAGTTGGTAAAACTGCACGTGGGCCTCTCAGTAGTCTGGATCGAGAGAGCAGGGCCGTCCTTGGGACGATGAGGCAAAGCAGTGGACAGAATTGCTGACTGTGGATCCCGGTGTGGGCATGCTGGGCCCCTCATCCCACACGGCCACTGTGGCTGTGCCTCTACAAGGTCGTTTGTTCTCTGGTTCCTTGCTGCCCGTGGGGTCCAGCTTCACTCTTTTTTTGTGGTTGATTTTGTCCTTACAAGGATTTGATTTTGTGACCCAGATTGTGTGTGTGTGTGTATGCGTGCGTACGTGTGCTTGTGTATAAATAATTGTATGCATTTTAGATCTTTCAGTAACATAAATATATTGAACTTTTATGGATTAATTCCAAGAGCTGATCTATTGAAATGAGATTTGATTCAGCCCTCCACAAGAATCAGCTTGGTCAAGGAGCATGAGTATAAAAGCAATCATTGTGCTCTGTCGGCTTTTCATGATATGCCGAAGGTCGAAGACGTAATCAGAATGGCTAATGTGATTGACTCTGGGCTGTAGTTTCAGAAGGAACAGCTTGGTGCTTCGCTGAGCCAGGCTGGGGAGGAAAGGCCATGCTTACAAGAGAACTCTGAAGCTCTCCAATACGCTAGGAGGTCCCCTTAGAGAAAATACTGACCCCATCGCTTTCTCTGGGGTCTTTGCTTCTTTGCCTGAGCTAGCAGGTTCTGTTCAGCAGTTTTTAGGAAGCCTCATAGGGTGAGGGAGTAGGTGTATCTTATATTCTACTGGGGAGTGGAAACATTGGGTGACTTAATTTAGGCATTTGTCTCCGTAATAGCGAGCAACAGAGCATGAATTCTCTTCCTCTTTTAAACTTTTGACTGGGTTGGTCTTTTGTGTGACTTTTCCAGACAGAATGCTTGCGGCAGCCAACGACAGCGATGCTAACTGGAGGGAAATCTTAGTTTCTGCATCGCTGGGATCAAGTTAGACGAGTGAGAAGGGTGTGGGTTGCGGGTCAAGATGGAGGTGGATTTGAATCTAGTTCAGCTTGTGCAAATTGTTTATACCCTCTGCCCCCGACTTCTTCGTTTTCATGATGAGAGTGTCCATCAACCCTGCCACAGAGTTTGTTGTGAGCAGTAAGAGGGTAATGGGGGTAAAGCATCACCAGGTGTGCAACAGACGGCCAATTCTAGTCCAAAAATCCTGTCACCAGAGCTCCGACCTGCCAGTCTGAATTCTTCATTTGCCTCTTTTTTTTTTTTTTTCCATGCAGCAAATGTCGTTTTAGAACTCGCCACCTGCTCAGTACTCTTGTAGCAGGGACTGGGAATTCGAAGGTGAGCCATCATGATTGTTCTGGGGCCTCCAGGAAGGTCGAGAGTGAGCACAAGCACACACATGGCATTCGGGTGAGAACAAAATGCCCTGAGAGGTCAGCTCAGGGAGCAACGAGTTCTGCTTGAGGGCAGGAGGGAGTGGGAAGTTGGCAGAGGGACAGCCTGTGTTGAGCCCCAAAGAAGGACCACGCGTCTGCTGAATGGACAGGGTGGGCGAGGACACTTGAGGCAGGGCTGACATAGGCACCAAGCCCCGGATGTAACCCCCAGCTGGCCTTGCTTTCCGTTCAGTTGGTGGGGAGGGAGCTGTCTGGCGGGAGGTGCTGGCTGCCTCCTTGTTTGAGCACTGATTGTTCTCCTGTGTTTCTGTTACGCCTCACGGCCCCAGCAACCTGAGAATCAGTGGGCATTTGATACTAAGGATCTTCGACATCTGGTTCCGCAGAAGACTCACCCTAAGTCGTCTGTGATCAGGTCCTAAGCAGAGCCTCATCTCGGGAAGTAAATTCTTTGACCTGAGTTACAAATGCTCTTCTATAGTCTGAGACCAGGTCTTGAGGTTTTTGTTTTTGTTTTTAAGGATGCTCATCTTGCTCTTTTATTTTATCTATAACCTCTAAGGTGTAACAGCCTGTACAAGTTCCCGGACTGTGACAGGACAGCGACTGGACAAGCAGGGGGTGGGCCCGGACCGCAGGACACCTGATAAGCCCCGGAAAAGGTGGCAGGACAGTTAACCTGGCTGCCCTCCAGGGCAATTCAGGAATCTGCCCTGGGTGCTAGGTTTTACTAATTGCTTGTTTAAATTGAGATATAACTGACATATAACACTGTATTAGTTTTAGGTGTATAACACAGCGATTTGGTGTATGTACACAGTATGAAATGATCCCCACAGTAAGTTTAGCTAACAGTGCTGTATTGCATATTTGAAAGTTGCTCAGAGATTAGATCTTAAAAGTTCTCATTGTAAGAAAAATAAATCTGTAATGGGGTGCTAGATTTTTAGACCCTGCACGATCTGTCCCCCACTTACCTCTGTGGTCTCCTTTTTTTTTTTTTAACTGTTTTTTAATTTAAATTCAATTAATTAACATATAGTGAATTACTAATTTTAGAGGTAGAGTTCAGGGATTCATCAGCTGCATATAACACTCAGTGCTCATGACATCACATGCCATCCTTAATGTCCATCCCTCAGTTCCCCCATGCCCCCATCCCTTTCCCCTCCAGAAACCCTCAGTTTGTTTCCTATGTTTAAGAGTCTCTTCTGGTTTGTCTCCCTCTCTGCTTTCGTCTTGTTTTAGTCTTCCTTCTCTTCTCTTATGCTCCTCTGTTTTGTTTCTTAAATTCCACATGAGTGAAATCGTATGATAATTGTCTTTCTCTGATGGACTTATTTCACTTAGCATAATACCCACTAGCTCCATCCATATCGTTGCAAATGGCAAGATTTCATTTTTTGATGGCTGAGTAATATTCCATCATATATATATACACCACATCTTCTTTATCCATTCATCTGTTGATGGACAACTGGGCTGTTTCTATAAACACTGGGGTGCAGGTGCCCCTTCAAATCACTACATTTGTATCCTTTGGGTAAATACCTAGTACTGCAATTGCTGGGTCATAGGGTAGCTCTATTCTTAACGTCTTGGGGAAACTCCATACTGTTTTCCAGAGTGGCTGTACCAGCTTGCATTCCCATCAACAGTGTAAGAGAGTTCCCCTTTCTCGGCATCCTCACCATCATCTGTCGTTTCCTGTTAATTTTAGCCATTCTGATGTGATCCTTTTTTTTAATGCTCTCCTTCGCATACTCTCTGGGCCCGGATGAGGGAAGTATGGAAACTGCCAGCTGTCTCTCGCCCTGGCCTGTGCTGGCAATAGGGCGGCTTCTCCCTCTTGTCCAGCCAGCTCACATCCATTCTTTGGGGTCAGTTTCACTTTCCCAGACCACTGGAGACTGGGTGGGATGCCTTCCTACATGTTTCAAAGACACCATAACTCTCCTGTCCTGTAGCCCCCATACTGGATGGTAATGGTCTTCCCAAATGCTTCAGTCCCTGACTCAGCCAGGAGCTCCCTGAGGGCAGGGGTGATGCCTGGCTCTTGGCTGCATCTCCTGCGCCCAGCACAGTGCCAGGAACACAGTTGGTGCTCAATATCTACTTAGCAATTGAATGGATGCATGCATGCGTGAATGACAGCACTTGGGGCTTACACGTTCAGGCAGGGAATCACAGGGATTCCTCCTGGACCTTAATGGTTTACAGCCAGGCATTTGACAAAGCTGGCCTTTCCCTGCGTCCAGAAAAGCTGGCCTCTGCAAATAATCAGATACTTATTCCAGAAAACTCTGATGGGGCAGGGTAGGGGGCAGAGGCTCAGAGATGTTGAGTCCTCAGTTCACAGAGCTTCTTTAGAAATGTTGAGGGCTGATTGTTACTCGTTTCTAATAAGAAAATAGTCAAGATCCTATGATCTGAGAATCGTCATAAAAGTACTGAGCTCTGGTCTGCGAGCTTTGGGAAGGCGGCACAACCAAATGCGTGATCCCTTCCTCCAGCCTGGCCCAACCTCCTTCTCTGTCTTTGCCTTTCCACGTTCAGCAGAGCCTGCTCTTGATTCTCCCAGTTTTTATAGAAACAATAAGCCATGTCTTTTAAATTTACTTTCTCCCACAGAAGCTAATTTAATATTTCGAGAGAAGAAATAGCCCAGGCCGGTCCTGGATGGTCGTTACTTATACGATCATAAAAAAGACAGATCCAGCTCCTGATGTTACTAAATTGTCTTTGGGAAAGGAGCTAAGAGGGACTGAAATGTGTCTCTGCTGTGGTGGGGATAACAATGAAATTGTCTAAAAGTCATCCCAGAAGGTAGGCCTGGGAGGCTGCTGGCTGCTCTGGGCCGAGAGTGTCCCCTTTGCGTTTGCCGGGCACTTTTATGTGACTTGGCTTCCTCTGAAGGTACAGAACTTGCTGTGCTCCTTTGAGGCTGTCTCTCTGCAGACCGTTCGGGCTAGGAATAGATTCTTTTTATCGTTATGATTGAGCTGTATAATAATCCCGAAGAGGCTAGCACAGTAATTGTGTTATGGCTGGTGTGCTGTCTTTGTCCGGGAGGGACAGGCAAGTTCACGTCTGCTTTTCTTAATTGTTACCTGCAGGGTATACTTTCTTGCCTGAACTGGCATCTTCCTCTCCTGGCTGCCAGAAGACGGGAGGGGGAAGGGAGGGTTTATAAATTCTTAAAGGCTGCTGCCCCTCAGGTAGTAGGAGGTCGGAAGCAGGAGAAGCAGACAATAGCACAGAAGTTCCTGTCCAGCTCAGCGCCTGGCCATACAACCTCACCCCAGGCGGTGAGATACAGACGATTCTCGTTATTCATGGTCGTTATGTTTTATAATACCATCCAAACACCGACCTAGGGAATGCTGAGACACTGCTCCTTGGGGACACACCGGGTTGGTCTCCTGCAAGCCTCTGGTCCCAACATTTTCATCAGTCAGTCAATACGTAACTTTGTTTTCTGTGTGTTCCTGTTGGAAGACGCCTTATTTAATACAGACTTCTGATTCATTACCATCGAGCTCAGAACCCACAGCACCAGAGCTCACGCCGGAATGAAGGTGTTTTCCCACGTGAGGCCTCGTGCAGCTTTCTTGCTCTTAGGAGCACCGGCCTGAACTGTAGCAGGATGCTCGGGGGCCATTTTCAACAGAAAAATTACCGATGAAAAGCCCCCAAATGTAAAAAAGCAAAAAACAAAACAAAGCAAAAAAACACATGGCTTGGAAATAGGCTTCAAAAAGGACACTTTGTGCAGTGTGAGAGCTGAGACGAGGTAGAGTGTCGCCTTGCTCCATCTCAGTTGGGGACGAGCTCGTTGAGTGATTCAGATTATTCGTAGCTTTGTGCGAGTCTAAAAATGACCACGAAAAGTCTGCAGGATTGATTTTGTGGTTACAAAGAAATTTTTAGCAAAGAGGTGAATTTGCAAGTCCAGAGTCTGCAAGTCATGAGAATGAGCTGTCATCCAAAGCTCAACTCAGAAGTTAGCTTCCTCTAGCGGCCTCGCATCTTCCCTGACAGAGCGCCCCACTTCCTCCCTGCCCTCCTGGCCTCAGGCTGACCCATGGCACTGGGTCTGTGCCTGGGTTCTGCTTTGTCCCCAAGAGCCAACTCGACCGATCCCCAGTTTTGGGAATCTGCTTCTCTGATTTTGTGAGCCTACCTCCCTGTCTAGTTCAACTGCCTAGAAAGGGTTAAGAGGACCATGGCCTTGTCTTGGCCAGTCTTCCTCGGGCCCCAGTGTGGTGACCTGAGGCTGGGAGCAGCACATGAGATGCAGCAGCCCATCACAGGCTTCACCTCTGACGGCGCCCGGCCACGGAGTGTGTGCGTGTGTCTTCTGGGCACCATGGTGGGAAGGTGCGACCCCTGCCCTGCAGGTGTTCACAGCCCAGAGGGGCAGACAGGTGGTTAAAACGCAGCCGATGATGCTGCCATCCGGGGCAGCCCAGGATGCTTCCTCTGTGTCCACATCCCTCCCGGGGGACCCCTCCCCCAGGCTCTCACCAGCACAAATCAATTCTGCTGTGTTTTTCTTAAAACCTGTTCCTCCTCTTCATTCTTCTGGGCTTCCTGGCACTCCCATCACCACCTACACCCGAGTGAATTTCTCTCTGTTTCCCATCAGTTACGTATCCTGTACAACATTCAGCCATCTCTGTCTGTACACTCACCACCACCATTCCCGTGTCCTTGGTGAGTTATGGCCACAGTGTCCACCCTGCTTGCTGCAGGACAGCTGGAGAAAGCTTCACGTGTAAAATGCAAATGTGTCCAGATCCATAATCAATAGAACTTTATATGGGATACACTAAAGCCTGACATCTCCATGAACAAAGCGACCATTGATGTTTTTCTCTCCCAGTCAAATACTTCAGACCTTATAATGGATCCTAAATGCTTTACATGGCACTCCTGTGACCTCTTTTAAATGTATGCCTCCTTTTCAAGAGGGACATGTCTATAGATATCTTTAGTTTCTGTGAATCCTTTTATAATATTGCTAAGTTGAAAAGGAAATTAATAGTTCTTTCACAGTAAATCAGAATGCATTAATATTTCTCCTATGGAAATACTTATGCCATATATTTCATTTAATTCACATTTTTGTAAGATCGCTAAAATCTTTTTAAGGTCTGTTTGTATCTAATATATAAAGAATGCCATATTCTCTCATTGAATATCTACAACCCCAAGAGGCTTATAGATGAATCATTAGGGGACCAGAGAGGTTAAGTAACCAGCACACAATTTACACAGTAGCTGCTCAAAGTTGGAATCCAATCCATATCTGCACAGTTCTGAGAAAAACAGATGTCAGGGATCCTCTGGGAGTGACAACATGAATATGAGGACGTAAGTCTTCCAGAGCCACCCCTATTCAGTGGGAACAAGGATCAGCCTCAGAGTTTCATGTGATTTGTTAGCGTTGTATCACTCGAGGTTCAGCTGGAGAAGCAGAATCAATAGGATACAAGCACATACATACATGTACACACATATATATAGTATATATACATATACATACATTTTATATATGCAGCATATATACATATATGTGACGTCTGTGTGTTTAAATGTATGTTGTATACATGCATATGTGTGATGTATATCTGATGCACATTATATATACACACCTACACAGAGATACATGTATGTATATATGTGTATTGGATGAAGCATATACATAGAGTGGGCCCCTGCCCTTCCTGGCACGTGTGTGTGTGTGTACCTCTGTGCGTACAAGAGTGTGGGCTCTAGAGTCAGAGAGATGTCAGCTTTGAAGCCTGGCTTTTCTGTGGACAGTGGGTGACTTTGGACAAGTCTCTTGAAGACTTGCTTTCCTCATGTGAAAAATCAGGCTGGTAATAGAACTATTTCGTTAAATGGGGCGCCTGGGTGGCTCAGTCAGTTAAGCATCTGCCTTCAGCTCAGGTCATGATCCCAGGATCCTGGGATTGAGCCCGTGGTGGGCTCCCTGCTTAGCGGGGAGTCTGCTGCTTCCTCTCCCCTCCCCCCTGCTCCTGCTCTCTCTCAAATAAATAAATGAAATCTTTAAAAAAAAAAAAGAACTCTCATTATAGTTGCTGTGAGGATTAAATATGATAATACAAGTGAAGCAGTTAGGATAGTGGCTCGCTTAATAAAATGTGCCATTATCATTATTATTACTATTGCTACTGTTTAAGTCTACCCACCTGCTTTATGTTGCTCATTCATTCAGGAACCACCTTTTGTTCTGTTCTGTTTTGTACCCTCTAAGCTCTACTCACTAGAGTCAGTGCTTAGGATACAAGTAAATAGCACCAAATCCTTCTTCCCTCAAGTAACTTCATGGTCACTTAAACTCCATGGCAGACCTCTGTAGGAGGAATTAGTTTCTTAACTTTTCAAAATAGAACATTGAGGCCAAGAGCACTGACAGCTTCTAACTAATCGAAAATGGAGCTGTGATTCCAACCCAAGACTTCTGACTGCGGATTCTTTCTTTGAAGCCACATCGAGACTCATTTTAATGGGTTGCAATTATATTGTTTTACAGTTTACAGAAGAATTTCATACCTGTGATCTTAGTTTCGAGTCTTGCCAGAATCTTGGTAGAATAGGGTGTACATTACTTATCCTTCCTGCGGATGAGGGTCCTGAGGCCATGACGGATGCAGGTTCCCCAGGCGGCATGGCTAGCAGACAGCAGAGCCAGGAGGCGATCCAGGGCGCTCTGCTGTGCTCTCCTGAGCTGCCTTCACACGGGGTGAGCTGTCCAGTGGTCTCCTCTTGAGCTTTGGAACCCCTCCTGAGTTAGACCCCAATCTGCTTGTTGAAACTTAGCTGTGACCCTTCCCCATGGCTCCGTTGTTTGGCTGGAAAGAGAGGTGGGAGAAGGCGCCCCTTCTCTCCTCCTGCAGGCTCTATTTTGGCCACACTGACTCATTCCTGATGGTCTGCTTCTCTTTGTCCAGAGTGGGGAGCCAGAAGAAGTTTGATGCATGGAGGGGCCCATTTGGCCTCAGTGGACCCCAGGGTACTCCCTCCATCACAGATATGCCAAAGAGATTGACATCAACGTGGTTGGCATGCCTCTCCAAGCCCTCCAGGACAGAGGATGGGGAAGAGCCCTGGGGCTGTGGAACATCAGCAATGCCAGGGCAAGAACTGTTCTCTCCGGTGGAGCAGGGCTTTGTAGGGCAGCTGATGGGAAGAACAGATAGTGTAACAGGGAGGAGATTGTCTCTGGACTCGGGATCCCTTTGGCTTTGGACTCAATCAGCCAGCAGTGCTGCTGCTTTACTCAGTGGCATGCTGTGGTATCTACTAGAGAAACACCAGAAGAATCAACACTAATGAACTCTTTTTGATGAGCCAGCAGCTGGATTTGGCAAGAACATGTTAGCATATGAAATCAGGCAGAAGTGGGTTTTTTTTTTTAACTATTTTTTTTTTTTTGTGAAAATTTGTGAAGCTCTTACTATTGTGAAGTAGGGGTGTCACGTTCATTTTACATATGATACAGTTTGACAGTAGGGCGGTAGCCATTTTGAGCACCTATTATATACTCAGAGATTCATTTATGGTATCATTTTATTTTATGAAAATTTATTTTCAAAATCATACATGGTCATGGTTGAAGAAACATTAAGGTTAGGTTAGCCCATTAGGCAAGTAATCAGCAAAAGCATTGATGGAGGGTGAGAAAAATCTAGAATGGATGGTAGAGGAGGGAAACGATAATATCAACTATGGCCTTGGGTTCAGCTACAGTAGTGGAGACTGTAGCTTGTCTGACGTCCCACTAACTCTCTTCTTTTAAGAAGAATCCCTTTTAATGTGGAACCAACTTAATGTGAGGCCTGGCTGGATCTGAGTGGTGCAGGACATGGGCTCTTACAGACCCTGTTTGTGCTCAGTCCAACGCCCTCAGATCCTCATCCTTACTCCACAAAGGCCAGCCTGACTTCTGTGGCCAGTATCTGTCTGTCAGAAGTGAAAAACCCCATTCTGCCTGGTAATGGGCTGGACTTTCCTAGGAATTGTGTCCTCCCGGAGAAAGCCCTTAAACCATGATTAATTTAAGTGGGGGGGAAAATACCTCCACTCCTTTGCCTATTGACCAAGATAATTCTGAGTTTTTTCCTTCTATTTTTCCAGAGTTTCTTCTTGGGATTAATTTCTGGTAGCTCACTTTTAACTGGCTTGAAAACAATCCTTCCTGGCCCCTCCTTCCCTGTGTCCTGCCCCTTCTCGCCTATCTGTGTTCCTTGCGGTAATGATAACTACTTGCTCTTGAATCCATGGCATAAAACAGCGTTCGTCAGACCACAGGGCCAAATCCAGTCTGTCACTTGTTTTTGTAAATAAAATTTTATTGGAGCACAGTCACATCAATTCCTGTATGTATTATCTAGGGTTTCTTTCATGCTACAAGGACGGAGTAAGTTGAATGGTTGTGACAGAGATAATACGGCCTGGAATGATAAATATATTTATTATCTTGTCTTTTACGGAAGAAGTTTGCTGACTCCTGGCTTAAATTGTGCTCCTGGAGGCATCCAAACTAAAATAGCATCTGTAGGCCATGTTGAATGAAGCAAGTTGAGTGGTTACGACAGTGTGGAAGGGGCAGAGTCATCCAGAGAAGACAGCCTTGAGAGGAGCAGAGACCTGTAGTGGAGGTATTTGAGGTCACCATTAAAAGACGCACCTGGGGATATACTCACCCGTACCTCAGTTCCTGTTTCTCCTTGGTGAAAATACAACTATCCTCAAGGGTTCTTTTAAAACCCCACCCTGGTCCTGCAGCCTCCTTCTAAGCTGTCTGCCTTATCTTCCTTTTTACAGCATTTGTTTCTTCCTTTGTTCTAACTCTCATGGGAATTGTTAGTCTTCCTCTTTGATTCAGCCACCACACTAAGCTTCCTGAGGGCAGAGACCAGGCCTTGCTGGCTTCGCTAACTCCACTTAGTTGGGAGGGCATGATCCCGTTCAGGTAGCTGCTCAGTCAAAGCTTTCTGAATTGAGCATCTAAGCTCCCCACCCCCTCCTGCTGTTTTTCTTCCTGGCAGCCAATGCCGTACACACACAAAGCCAGTGGGGCTGGAGGGGGCCCAGCAGCCATGGACTCATGATTCCCTTCCACCCTTCCTGAGCTAGTTGGCTCAGATGTGCATGAACTTGACCCTCTGACCTTGGATTCATTATCTCTGTGTGCCAGACTCTGAGCCAATCATTTCTAGACAGATGGCTCTTCAAACCAGTGACTATGGGATTTGGAGAAGCCATTGCCCAGAGTGTAAGCTTCCTTCCAGCTGATTCTTATTATCCCCATCCTAGCCTATCAGTGAGTATGAAATTGTCCTGGCCATTCTCTGAAAAGGCCTCTCCATCTTCCATAGGTCCTACTGCCAGGCTTTTCCCAAGCCTACATGATAATGCAAAGATTTAAGTTCATACTTTCCAAAAGGGCAACTTTTCAAATTCATCATGAATTCTTCTGAAATGTGTTAAGTAATGCATTCAGTTCCCACTGATGGATGAAATGCTGAGGCCATTATCATAATGTAGTGCCTTATTTTTTTGGCTGGAAATTATATTGGGTTTTTGACACGAGGAGCCAAGTGGCAAATTGCAATAAACTGCAAGAGAAATCAGTTATAATTCAATAGTCACAGAGGTCCCTTGAGGGAATAATAACAGTAACAATAATAAAAACAGCCCCCCACTAACTTTCTCATCAGGTTCTGAGACACAGAGTGGGTAATGTTTTGATTACACTGCTGGGCCAGCAGATCAGACCTTGACTCCACTGATGGGCAAACATCAATCACCTTGGCATATCTGATGGAGCCAAATAGCATGTCGATTTGATGATTGCTTTGTAAAATTTATCATCCCTCCAAGCATGGTCACACATCCTCAACACTGCCACCCCTAGGACCAATGTGAAGGGCTGTGGATGGGTTTTAAACCCAGGATTTGCCCATTTGTTGTGCAAACATCCACTCTCTGAACTCTGAATTGGTCACTTCCTCCCGGGAGTGCCTGACAGTGGTGATTTGGAAATAAGTTTCAGAGTTGCTTTAATGCCCAGGTATATGTATCTAGGCCAAATAGTGGGTAATTTCAGAGTTATTTGGCCGATTGGACTTCTTTCAAATACAGATATGCATCTCATCTCATTCAGCCCATGTGGGAAGGGAAAGAAAACTGGATTCCAATTGCATGGGCTTTAGGTCTCATCTCTAGACCAAGAGCTTATGGCGAGAGAGGAAAGAAATGTATAGAGAGTGGCAACAAGGGTCTAGAGACAATATGCCCTCACATGCATACACACATACCACACATACATATGTTATACAGACACAGCAACACGTAACCCAGTGCACATTCTACACATGCATAAACACATGTGTTTCTGTAATCAAGCCGATGAGATGTTTTTTTGGGGGGGGGTATCGTTTTAAAAACGAGAGAGAGAGAGAGATTTCTGCCAGATCATTTGTAGAAAAGACACATATTTTTTCCCTTACCACTCCTTTCTCCACACGTGCAAATCTGGGCATGCTTATTTTCTTGAGATTTTTTATCCTGCTGTCTGCTATACGAGCTCTTCTTCCAGCCCTCAGATAATCTGGTTTCTTCTGATGTCATAAAGCTTTGTGTGAAGATGTCCTCTATTTCGCAGTAGTTTTGGTTTCTATTTTCCCCTGGTTTGGAGGGATGTACCTGTCCCCAAGACCTTTTTGGCCCCGTGGTTCCCACCGTCTCCACTTTACCAGAGCCCATCCTGCCAGGAATCTCTACATCATTACTGGCCACACTAAACCCCCGGGAACTGTTCCTGAGGCTGCCCTTTGGAAACATATCAGCTACACTGAAGGGAGAAAAAGGAGTCAAGAGCATGGACTCTCCTTTTTTATATTTTCAGCTGCATTTGATGCCAGTTCTCTCAGATGGTCTATTAACATTTCCAAGCTTGTCAGAGCATTTCTAGTTCAATAAAAGGGGAAGAACATGATTTTTTAAAAAATAAAGAAAAATCGAGCCCAGGAATACCAGTGAATCTCCCCGAAGGAATCAGCACCAGGTTGTCTAATGGCTCTGTGTTCGCCTCATTCTGCTAATGAGCTTGCTGCTCCAACCAGAGCATCCTTCCCCCCCGGGGCTTCGGTTTTCTCATCTATAGAAACGGGAAGGTTAGATTGCTAGGTTTCTCTGAGCTGTATAAAATAATAAAATACATTGAACCTCCAGTGATTCAAATTTGAATTCAGATTAACTTTTCTTGGCAGCAGGGTTGACTCCTGGTGAGTTTGCCATCCACCAAGACCCATGGGCAGTCATAGAGGTCTCTGCAGCAGCCACACGAGCGCTCCCTCCCCTTAAAGGGGGGGGGGGGGTACAGATTGACACCAGGCATGCGCACGGAGCATTTCCCATCAGCCTCCTTCTTCCTTTACTGAGGAGGTAGGGCTGCCACGTGGAGTCCGTCCAGTGGCTCAGACAGGTCAGTGCTGATGATGATAGGACCGATGTGCCAAATGCCAAAGGTTAGGCTTTCCAAAGACTAGAAACAGGCTGACAACATCTGTCTCTCCTAAGGGAAAGTTGGGATGTCACATGGGAGTTGGGGAAAGAGTCAAGGTTTTAATGCAGACAGACCAGGGTTTGAATTGCGGCTCTTCCTTTTTAGCTGCTAGATCTTAGGCAAGTTACCGAGCCTCTCTGAGCCTGCAGAAATGACTTGTAACACCATCTCAGTGTCAAAGTGGGGACAATGCTGTAAATTTCATAGCAGCTCATGTCAATGCAAAAACTGCCAGCCCTGGTCCTGCAGACATCACCATTGGAGGGGAAGATGGTGTACCCCACCCAGCCTCATCAAGAAGTGTTAGTTTCTTTTCTGACTTGCCTTCATGACCTGCCGTAAGCCTGACATCTTCATATTTGTCTAAAATTTGAGGAATATTTGACATGTTTTTAGTTCTACCTATTCCAACATCATATACGTTTCTTACCGGCTAGGAAGCTCCTAGCTACATTTTTTAAAAAAGTCAACAGGGTGTGGGGTGGCTCAGTCCGTTAAGCTTCTGACTCTAGATTTCTGCTCAGGTCTTGATCTCAGGGTTGTGAGTTTGAGCCCAGCATGGAGCCTACGTAAAAAAAAAAAAAAACAGAAAAGAAAAAAAGCAAAGCAAAGTCAACTGCGGACACTCTCCTTTTCGGTATATGTGTTTTTCCTTTTAACTTCTATTACATTGATCATACATACTTTGTATTGTTCGCACTCTTTTGTAATTTTTTTTTAAAGATTTATTTATTTATTTGACACACACACAGAGACAGACAGCCAGCGAGAAAGGGAACATAAGCAGGGGAAGTGGGAGAGGAAGAAGCAGGGTCCCAGCAGAGCAGGGAGCCTGACGCGGGGCTCGATCCCAGGACCCCGGGATCATGCCCTGAGCTGAAGGAAGACGCTTAACGACTGAGCCACCCAGGTGCTCCCTTTTGTAACTTTTCAAGAGTTTCTTAATGGATCAGAGAAGTTGCACTTAACACCTAAATGATATTCAACTATATTAGCAGTTGCTAATGTTTTGTCACATTTCTTTTAGCTCTCTCATATTCTTCTTATTTGCTAAACCATTCTCGAATGAGCGGTGGGTATCACGCTCTTTGACCCCTGAGTGCTTCAGCATTCTTTTCCTAAAGACCAAAGACATGCTTTTATGTCCTTGCAGTATGATTATAAAATTCAGGAAACTTAACACTGATTCAATACTATGACCTAATCTATATCAGATTTTGCTCATGATCCCACTAATACCATGCATAGCCTTTTCCCCCAAAGTTGGTTCCAGTCCAAGACCACATAGTGATTTTTTGCTCCTCTGAGTCTCCTCACTCGCCTTTACTCTGGAGCGATTCCTCAGTCTTTGCTTCTGTCTTTTGTGATTGTGTTAGATTGGGTTGTCCCAGAAGTAGAGGCTGAGACAGAGATTGAAACACAGGTAGATCTTTGGGAGGAAATTGTAAGCCTTATGACTAGGATGTAGAGGAGTGGAACGAGGAAGGGAAGGAAGCCGTTGTGCGTATGTTATCAAGCAAGTAAGCAGCGTGGGCGACTGAGGCTTCCGTTCCAATATGGTACTCTGGGGGACAGGGTAGAAAGGTGTCCCCGAGTTATCCCATCCAGGAGATATGAAAGTGGGAGTTCTTATCCTAACCCTCATCCATTACTGGCTTCAGGCTACTCCAGGGGTGTTGTATTCTCCAGCACTTCCAGCTTGCCCCCTGGCGAGTTCCAAAGGCAGGCCCTGGAAAGGTGAGTGTCAGGGGCATGTTGGGAGGGGGGTGGGCACGGACAGCATCTGCTGCAATAAACACTGACAGTTTTGAAGAGCACAGGCCAGTTTTGTAGAATGTTCCTCAGTTAGGGTTGGCTTTCTTGTTTTCTCTTGTTCAGATTCAAGGGTCCTGTCAGCACATCATACCAGAAGGCTCAGAATGCAATGTGTTTTGTAATTGGTGATGTTAACTTTGATCACTTGGTTAAGGTGATATCTGTCAGATCTCTCCACTGTAAAAGGATCTGTTTTCCTTAATAAATAGAAAATCTGAGAAATACTTCGAGACTGTGTAAATATCCTTTCCCTAGTAAACTCCTACCTGTTGCTATTAACGCACGTGGTAGTTTATACACTATGGCCACAAGGTCTTTGAGACTCTTTCCATTCACAGATGGGGTCTACCTCTTTCCCCCTTGACCTGGAGGAGGCTATGGTGCTTGCCACCAGAGTAGCAGGGAGGTGAGGCTGTGTGACCTGAAAGGCCATGCAGGTCTGCCTTGTCCTCTTGGGCCATTGCCTCAGAAAAAGTGAGGGGCCCTGCAGGAAGCTTGGCCCTTGAGATTGCCATGTTGCAGGGCTGTGGGGAGGCACTCTGGTCAACAGTCCATTCGAGCTGCTGGCCAACAGCCAGCAGCAGGTGCCACCATGGGAGTGACCCACCGTGGATGCTCTGGCCAGTGGAACCCTAAAGACGGCTGAAGCTCTGACACCCGATTGTAACCACATGAGTGACTGCAAACAAGGACGGCCCAGACAAGCACATCTTGACTTCTGATCCACAACATCATGAGCAGGTTAGGATGGTTGTTCAAGCCCCTGAGGTTTGGGATAATTGCTCTGCTCATCCACTGATGATTCTTGCCTGCATCAATTAGTACATCGGTGGCAGCTGAAAGGCAACTTCAGTGCTATCGTTCTAATTTTATGATTCTTGCTAGTATATCCTTCTTACTGCTGGCTTCCTCAAATCCTTTTAGGAGTTGCTTCTGCTTATCATATTGTTTCTCCAGAAAACAAAGTCCCTTGAGCTGAGACCAAAACCAAAAAATGGGACTCTATCCCTTAGTAATCACTAGCAAATAGTCTAGGGGCTGCAATGTCAGTTTCTTACAACGGCATGACATTTTTGTTCTTTGCAAAGAATTAGTTGTAGATCTGCATCAGGAAACATACAGGATCCTAGAAGTGCATTTTTTTTCTCATCACACCATACTTACTTTGTCATATCAAATTTATGTCATTTTCTCTATTGAAAAGAAGCTCTTTTGAAGATGGTACTTTCGAAGCACAGCGACTATAAGGGGAGAGCGAGGTGGCTCTGTCCCTCCTCCTCCACTGTTCCCACTGTGTGTCTGCTGACCCATGAGGCCGAGGCTACCAGACGCAGCCTGACTTTGTCCTTTTCATGATGTGCCCCTGGCTGTCTTTAGATGGGGCTGGCATGTGAAAGTGACCCCAAGTTATGCTCCCTCAGTGAATGAGGTGGGAGGATGTGTGAAGATAAAAGAAAAGGACTGGACTTTCAAAATCTTTCAGGAACACAAACGAAAATAATAAATCTGGGTCTTAAAATAGCTGATGGGCTAAAAATCACTGAAGAATCTCAAGGGGCGGGGGATATTTATCAGCTAGAAGAGGAGCATGCAAATTAATTGGAGCAAACTAAGCATCATCTTCAGGCTCTTCACGTGCAAAAGCCAGGCTTCCGCAGAGGGGAGACTTTTGCGCCTTAACTTCAGGAAGGAGATTTAAAGACCTACTTATCTAGGGACCTACTCAGTTTATTTGGGGAGACAAGACATACACAAGTATGTTGCCCATCCCTTCCTTCCTCTCTCTCCATCTCTCCTTTCTCCACTGTCTGCCTCAAGCCAGTCACTTACCCTTCTGACACCTCAGTTTCCCCATCAGTGAAATGGGAATGCTGGTAGTGCCTCACTCATGGTTGTTGATTTGCAGACTAGAGAAGACTCCAAAGGTGTGTGCCTGGAGCCTGACTGCCACATGGTATGCACTCCATAAAGGCCAGCTCTTTATTTCCAGCTTCCTCCTGTTTTTGCTGGGCTTCTGACTCTCTGCCTGGGGATTAGCGTGTAGCTCCTAGGATCCAGAGTGCCTGGGTTCAATCCTGCCTCTGGCATGCTAGTTCTGTGGTCACGGCAAGTTGCCTAAATCTCTGTGCCTCAGTTATCTTGTCTGTACAGTCGGGTGATAACAACATTGGCCTCGGGGTAAGGATTAAATGAATTTATGCCCATAAAACACCCCTGGGCTGCACCACAGCCTTGACTTAAGGTGTGGGTATTTTTATTCCTCTCTTTTTCTCTGTCATCATCATCACTGTCCTCACCATCATCCTCACAATCACCATCATCATCATTACCATCCTCACCATCACCGTCATCCTCACCATCATCATCACCATCATTCTCACCATCACCACCATCACCACCATCATCACCATCATCATCTCCATCATCACATCATCACCACCATCATCGCCATCATCCTCACCATCACCACCATCATCACCATCATCACCATCATCACCATCATCATCTCCATCATCACATCATCACCATCATCATCTCCATCATCACCTCATCACCACCATCACCACCATCATCGCCATCATCCTCACCATCACCACCATCATCTACATCATCACCATGCTCCTCCTCCTCACCATTGTCACCATCATCATCCTCACTATCATCACCATCACCGTCGTCATCACCATCATCATCACCACCGTCATGATCGTCATCATCATCATCACCATCACTGTCATCACCACCACCATCATCATCCTCACATTGTCACCATTATCGCCATCATCACCATCATCATCATCACCATCATCATCTCCATCATCACATCATCACCATCATCCTCCTCCTCACCATTGTCACCATCATCATCCTCACTATCATCACCATCACCGTCGTCATCACCATCGTCATCACCACCGTCATGATCGTCATCACCATCATCACCATCACTGTCATCACTGTCATCACCACCACCATCATCATCCTCACATTGTCACCATCACCATCACCACCATCACCACCATCATCACCATCATCTACATCATCACCATAATCCTCCTCCTCACCATTGTCACCATCATCATCATCCTCACTATCATCACCATCACCGTCATCATCATCACCACCGTCACGATCATCACCATCATCATCCTCACTGTCATCATCCTCACCATCATCGCCATCATCATCATCCTCACTATTGTCACCATCATTATCACCATAATCATCTTTATCATCACCATCATCATCCTCACTATCATCACCATCATCACCATTATCATCATCATGTTTTTTGCGGAATATAGGCTCCTGGGGGCTGAAAGGGTAACCTCGTCTGCTCTTCCTAAGACTAAGGGAGGGTTTAGGTTTGCTTAAGAGGTGGGTAGTATGATGAGGTACCCCAGAGTGGCCATCCTGACACTCCCTGTTCATTGCTGCTTGCATGTCAACAAATACCTACTCCTAAGGATTCTCTGGGGCAAGGCAGGCTGCCGAAGAAAATGAGCTGCCTCCAAACCATGCTCTGTAGGGCTTTAGAGATCTGGTTACACCCTGGATGCCCACATCCTCACATCCCCACTGTCATCCTCCCTTCTCCCCCAGAAGTGGGGACAGAATGCCCAGGAGGCAGGGTGATATGGGAGAGAGAAGAGAGAGCGACAGTCCCAGGGAGGCTGTACAAGACAAACACAAGGATAGCCACAGATGTGAGCCATGTGGGCAATTTCTCATTTTTTAGAAGCCACACTAAAAAATAGCAAAAAGCAACAGGTGAAATTAATTTTAATAATACATTTTATTTAACCCAATATATCATCAAAATATTATCAAATCAACTTGTAGTAATATGAAAATTACTAATGAGATATTTTACATTCTTCTTTTTCAGACTGTGTTTGGAATCTAGTATGTATTTTACACTTGCTGTAAATCTCAGATCACACCAGCCAAATCTCAAGAGCTCAGGCACTATGTGTGGCTTGGGGCTGCCCTATCCGCAGCCTAACTTCAGACTCCACAGTCCTAGGTCCAAATCCTGGTTCCATTCCTGGCTGCTGGGTAGCTCTAGGCAAGTTGCTTAACGGCTCTGAGCTTCAGTTGCTTCATTTGTGTATCGGCAGTAATCTTGGGAATCTAACTGCAAAGCTTAGAAACAGGAAAAAAACACAGAAGCCGGGACATAGTAGGTGCTTAATAAATGTTCATTCCTTCCCTCCCAATGTGTCCTGTCTACCTCGCTGAGGAATTCCTGTGAGTAGTGGCGGCTTCTAAGGGTGTCCCAGGACAGAGAGACTATGGAGAATGACGTTTTTCCCATCCACAATAATGCATGACTGTGTCCTCATACGAGGTGAAGGTGTCACCTCCTCTGAGAAGCCTTGTTTGGTTGCTTAGCATTTTCCATGGCTCAATATTTCCCCATTTATTTGTGTGATCCTTGTTCAAGGTTTCTCTTTCCCTACTAGAATTTGGCTCCATGAGAGCAGCCCCTTTGTCTGTCGTGTTCCTGGCACGTGCAACAGATTTGGTCACGCAGGGGCAATCGACAGGCACGTGATCATTGAATGAACGGAGACCAGAATAAATGAACACTAGAAAGCCCAGTATCATTCACAGGACACTTCTTTTTTTTTTTTTTTTAAGATTTTATTTATTTATTTGACAGAGATAGAGACAGCCAGTGAGAGAGGGAACACAAGCAGGGGGAGTGAGAGAGGAAGAAGCAGGCTCATAGCGGAGGAGCCTGATGTGGGGCTCGATCCCATAACGCCAGGATCACGCCCTGAGCCGAAGGCAGACGCTTAACCGCTGTGCCACCCAGGCGCCCCTCAAAGGACACTTCTAACGTTTGTCTAACGTGACTGGATTATAATACTCTTCAAGAAAGTGTGGAGTCTTGCTCCTGGTGGGGATTTAGGGACCCTTCGTACGAGGTGCCTGTCTAGCACCGTGGAAACGTGCTGTGCTGAGTATGACAGGCTTTCGCTACACTAACTCTCGGAACTGAGCATAGCACACAAATCCACACTCTCTGCTTATCTGGGTGCCAAAGCCCCTGCACCCCACAGCAGTCTCCCCCCGCCCCGAGATTTTGTTTTCCACTCACAGGACCTTGTGAGTAGGAGCCCCTGACTTTCCGGAATGGCATGCATTCTCTTCCATGTCCCTTCTTTCCCTGAGTTGCTCACCTCGTGGGTGCTGTTCTCATTCCTTCTCATCAAAGAGTTTCAGAAGCTGGGCTTTCCAGTCAGGACATTTCACTGCTGTGTTGGTACCAGCACCACCCGATCAGAAGAGTCTCCAGCAGTCATGGCAGGTCCCACTGGCAAGGGGGTGTTTAGGGTAAATTTCCAATGCCAAGCACCGTGATCCCGTCCCGCCCAGTCTCCACGCTCATTCCAGGCTCACATGTCCTTGCTCTACTCTGTTGTCCCCAGGTCCCACTGAGTGGGACAAACACTTGGATCTGGTTGTCCTAAATGTTAGCCCCCAAACTGAGACTCAAATCAAAGTATTTCCTTAAAGCCTACCTGCCTCCGTCCTTCTTGCACACGGCCTCGCCTGGCCTCTACAGACAGGGGTGATGACCCTGCAAGGCTTGGCTTTCCTGCCAGCTTCCTGCTCTCCCACCTGAGCCTCTGGAGGGCAAGGGCCACACCTGCCTGTGTCTGACACTCGGCCAGCCCTTGATGAATGTTTGTTGAATGCACCACTGAATACATAAGTGTAAGTTTACCGGATCCTAGCAACAAGCCAAGAAAACACTGCCTTGTTCCTTTGCAATCCCTATAATAGTAACGACACCTAACAATGTCAAAGTGCTTACTCTGTGTCAGGTACCACCTGAGAGCTTTAAGCCCATTATCTCCCTTAATCATCAGGACAAGCTTAGGAGGTAGGTCTCTTATAATCCCATTTTGCAGATGGGAAATCAGAAGCAAAGAAGGGGAGATTTTCTTCCCCCAGGTCACAACCTACCTGGTGAGTGGCAGAGCTGGGATTTGAACTCTGGCAGCCTGCTTCCAGAACCTCAGCTCTTCGCTGCCGCAGGAAACCTCCTTTTGGAGTAGCCCCACAGGGGAAGACTTAACCAGATGTACCAACCACAGGGCACATTTTGCTGTCCTTCAAACCTGCCCTACACTTGCTCTTTTACTCTTTGGACTGTTTGATCTGAAGCTGTAGGAATCATGAGGCTTTCTGCACTCTCTCTCCTGTTGCTCAGCTCTGCTTGTTTCTAGAACTGTTTTCTGCTCCATCAGGCTCCTCCAACATCCCAACAGAGCTAGAGGTGTCTTCCTCTGGCCTTCCACAGCACTGTGCTCCGAGCGTACATTTTACTGTGTCTAGAAAATTACTTCTTGTCCCCGGAACCTGCCATATGCAGGTGACAGGCGTCATCCACCCCTAGAGCATGTGCTCCTTATGTTCAGGGTCATGGATCTGCGAATGTTGTTTCTTCAGTACCAAGCACGGTGCCCGACACCTATGAAAATGCTCTGGGAGTGCGTACTGAGTGGAGTTAGTGATAACCAGGGTTGTTCTTAAGAGCAGACGTACGTTGGTGAATGTCTTAGGATTTCTGGAGCATGGGACAGATTGTTTTGTCCTTGACGATCTTCTCTGCCTGGACTCACCGTGCTTGAAATAGTGTCACTCTGGAGGCATATCTTTGTGAAATAAGTATTTCTTCCTGCAGGTATCCTTGGTAAAACAAAATACATTTGTGGGAAGAGTAGTGTCTTAAATCTCTAAAACATTTGTGTGACTTGGAGGCAGGCACGCCGTCTGTGCCTGGAGCTCTGGGGACACAAGGAGAAAGGACGAGAAGCTGGGAAGGGACGTGGGTGTCGCTAAAGCATGCTTCCCTTCATTTCCAATGTCGTCAGGAGTCAGCCTCCATATATATCTCTTTTAGCACTTCTAAGTAGCAACACAAGTCTTCCAGATGGCTGTGGAATTACTTGTAAGGAAGCCTGCAGATTCTTCTTGAAAAAAGAAAATTCTCATTAAAAGTGAATGAAAGTGTGAATTTTCAACATGTCCATTTGAAACTCTAAGAATTTCTAAGCGAATTAGACTTATGTGAAATGAGGCACACTCAAAGCCCTTTAAGGCTCTGAAAGGCGATCTCAGCACACTAGACACTGACAGCACGTTCCACTCTGTATGGGCGCTGCCCAGGGCACCAGGGAGGCAGTAATGAAGGAGACAGGGTCCCTGAGTCCCAGGAACTTGCACTGGCATCCACAGACCATTATATTAGACTGTAAGTGCTAGAGAATCAAGGGTCAGCTCTGTTTTTACCCCCTAGTGTGTCCTCAGAGGCACATAGCAAGTGCTCAGTAATTACTAGGTGCCCATTCCTGGAGCATCAGACCACCCACAGACAGCATCTCACTTGCCCCTTCCTGGCTACCCCTAGCACATAGCATTTGCCAGAGATGCAGTAAGCCATTAAACCAATTAGACACATTTCCTCCAGCCCAGGGCTTCTCCACATTTTATTAAGATTTTATTTAAGATTCAACTAGAGAGCTTGTTACAACCTAAACCTCTGGGCCCTGGCCAAGAGATTCTGATTCTGGCGTGAGCCTCGAGAGTTTGCATTTCTGGGAAGCCCCCATGGGATTCTAGGGGCCACACTTTGAGTACTGATGCTCTAGTTCCTGCCTTGACCTCAGCTGTCCATCCCATGTGGGAGGCTGAGTCGTTAGGAGGGTGGCGTTCACTGCTTAGAGCCACCAGGCTCTGGGACCAGTCACCTGTTCCCCACAGCTGTGCCAGGGCCTTTCTGCACCCCAGTGCTCATGTTGGATCCCGGGGAAGGACTGAGTGGACTTTGATGGGAAGAGGTGCACATGCCCTGGTTTTAGAGCCTAATTGCTGTGTAATTGTTTCGGTTTGCTGGGGCTGTTGTGACAGAGTACCACAGACTATGACGTTCTGACCTTTCTGAGGTTCAGTTCTGATACCACGTTAACATTAGCTGATATGTGATTCCTGTTTTCCTTTTCGAAGTTCTTACTTTATTTCAGCCTCATGTTGCCTCTGGAGGGCCGCCGGTGATGGTTTTGTCTGCGTAAGGAGGCAGTACACCCAGTGAGTGGCTAAGACCGGGAGCCCATCTTTTCATCCGTGTCTCTCTTGGTGCTGGGGTGATTAGGCCATCCTCGCCTTGGAAGCCTATCTTTTTAGTTGCCTCTGGTTCTCTCCAGAGAGAACTGCTGCCTTCAGGGGGCATTTTGATGTGGTATCTGATGCCAAGGGCCCTTCTCTGGACTGGATTTCTAAGAGGATGAATCTTATCATGGCCCCCTCCTCCGAAGTATCCAGTTCCCTTCATGTAAGACTTTTAGAATGTGGTACCCCAAGGGCCTAAGGACTCTCCTTGTTCTGTCTAGACACTCAGCGGTTTCTCCGCTGGCTGCGATGGGTCCCTGAGGCCCTTGAGGCATTGGGCCAGGCTGGTGCAATTGAAGGGCTGCTGAGAGCTGCAAGGTCTAAACTCTGGATGAGGCCAGTGGAATGACCCTTGCCATGTCCAAATCCAGTGTCCCTTTCTCCATATGTGCATCAGGTGGACCCAGTGTCCTGCTGAACATGCCTCTGACGTCTCTTCTGCAACTTCCTCTGCTTTTCCTTCCTTCCTTCCCTCTGCCCCAGCCATAATGTGGGTCATCATCATGTCTCACGATGAAATAGCCTCTTAGCTAATCTCTCCTCCTTGTCCTCTAATCCATTCTCCACCCTGGTGGCAAAAGTGACTCTATAAAATGCAGAGCCATCCTTGATCGTTCCTGGGCTTAAACCCTTCACAGGCTCTGTATTAGTTATCTTGCTATGTAACAAACGATGATAAACTTAGTGGCTTAAATCAACACACACACATTATCTCATGGTTTATGTGGGTTAGGAATCTGGGCAGAGCTTAGCCAGAAACCCCTCTACTTCAGGGTCTCTCCCAAGGCTGGGATAAAGTTGTTGGTCAGGGGTGGGGTCTCAGTTGAAAGCTTGACTAGAGAGAGATCCACTTCCAGTTTCCCTCCAATTGTTGACAGCATGCAGTTCCTACAGGGCTGTGTAACTGAGGGCCTTTGTTCCCTACTGATTCTTGGCCAGAAGCCGCTCTCAGTTCTTTACCAGCTGGACCTTTCCCCCTGGCCTCTTATTTCATCAAAGTCAGCAAGGAACAGAGTGTCCTAGCAAGAGGAAAGTTACAATTTTAGATACATCTGAATCATGAAAGGGACATCCCATTACCTTTGCTGTGTTCTGTTGGTTAGAAAGAAGGTTGTTAGGCCACTGCACTCGAGAGGAGATCACACAGGGTTATGAATACCAAGAGCTGGGGTCATGTGGTCTGTCCTACAGTGTGTCCATCATAAGCTCCTGTACAATAAAGCCAAACCCTCAGTTGGGCCACGAGAGCTCAGTGGTTCAGAGCAGTAACTATGGCATCAGACAGAATTAAGTTAGGGTCCTGGATTGACCACTTGCTGTAGGACTTGGGGAAGATTTTAAAATTTCTAGGTATCTGTTTACTCATCTGTAAACTGGGAGTAGCTGTACTACCTACCTTATAGTGTTGTGGTAATGATAGAGGGAGATATTAAAATTCATAGACGACCACATCAAGAATAAGGGCCAAATGATGTCAAGGATAATTGTATCCCCCCAGAACTCTCAATAATGTATGCTACTAGTCCCTGCCAGCCTTCTCTATCATGTTTTCTCCCTCCCCACGTATTCCCACGGGCTCTGGCGCTGAGAAGTTACCGGACATTTCCCTAATGTGCCGAGCTCTTGACTGGCAGCGTCTTTCCATACTCCTCTCACGGACCAGACTGTCATCCCCACTTCCCTCCCTCTCCTCCAGGAAGCATCGGAGACATCATCTGTCTTGTGAAGCCTTTTATGACCTCAAGACACCCCCACCCCCATACCAACTGTGGTCCCACAGCACCCTCTCTTTTGACTGTCTGCTTGTGTTCTTCCCTGGGTTCTCGAGAGCAGGTTCCCTGTCTTTCCTTTTTGAGTTCTAGCAGAGAGTCTGGAACCTGCAGGTGCTCAGTGTGTGTTTCAGGAGAGAATGAAGTTATGGTAAAAAACCATTTTATATTCATGATATCGGTGAGGTCCGTGGGGCAGTTGGCATGATTGAAACTCAGAGAAATTTAGGGATTTGCACAAGATCGCTTGGTAAGTAAATGCCAGAGCTAGAGGCAAACCCAGGTCTGTTGATTCCACATTGGGGAACAAGGAGGCACCGGGGACTTAGTGGAATGACATCTGTCACTTCTCTAAACCCCTTTTGTGGGAATAAGACATTTTGTAAAACAAGAGAACTCTCAGAAAGCTCAAGGCCTCCTTCATAATTGGTCACTGAGTTGCCTGGCTTTTTGAAATAACAAGTGGATGACCTTGTGCCCGGACCATCTGTAACTGTTCTGGGAAGTTCTAAGGGAGTCTGTCTGCTGGGGCAGACATAGCTCTTGAAAATGGTCAGATTTCCTCTGAATAGCTCAATTATTTCAGTTCTCTGTTGACTAGGAATCAGTAATAAACCTGGAAGAACGGGGAAGGAAAAGCAGCTAAGCAGTCTGCTGACCAGTCTACAAGCAGAATAGCTGAAGTTCATGAGAGATCAAAAAAAAAAATACGTCATTAATAAAACTGTTCAGTAAGTTGACAAAATAGTTGCCTCGTGAATGCTTCAGTTAATGAAAGTGATTTCATATGTTTTAGAGCTTGACGTTTTTATTTTCTGCCAAATATCACTGTTTTTTAAACATCTTCAGTTCATCGAAATTTTTCTGTTCTGTTTTTCTTATTTCATAAATAACATCGTGGCTACCTTTGTGGAACTTCAGAAAAAACAAACAAAAGGAAAAAAACCACATCTCCGCGTCCCCAGTAAATCAGACTGTCTTTATTTATCTTTGCTTCTCTTTAGTCTCCATCACATCCGTCCATCACTTGGACATATTTTAATTCCAGTGTTCGTATAATTTTATATGAAAAGTCTTTTAGAATTTAGGCCTTTGAGAAGCAGTTTGGGGATGTTTACAACTGTGGTCACACCGACATGTTCAGTGACCCAATGTATTATACTGTGGGACTTCATACACTCGGCTGGCATGCGTGGTTCCCTCCAGAACGGGAACTGGAGGATGGGGAAGCCAGCGAGAAGTCCAAGTGCACGCGTCCTCAGTAATACTGGTGATCGCGCTCATCCCAACCGCCACCGTCTGCGGGGTTATAAAATGAGCTGTGTTCCCTATGTGCATTATCGTATTTAATCCTCACAGTGGCTTATTGAAGGGGTTCTAGCATTCTTGGCATTTTTTACAGATGAAGTAAGTGAGGTTCACCAAGGTTAAGTAACTTTCCTGAAGCTCTTTGCTAAGTGGCCCGATAGGGACTTTAAGAAGCTCGGTCCGACCCAAAACTCCAGTTCGTGTCTAATGATCTGCCTAGACCTGAGTCATCACAGCTGGCATTCTCGCATCGAATGCCCCCGTCCCCTGAAATCAGTAGCGAGCTACTGACCACCGGCTAGGTGCCAGGCAGTCCTCAAGGTGGTTACGGCCCTTTTGTCTGGACCCGTCACTTCTTGTCACTCCCTTGGGAAAATTAGTTACTGGAACTTTTGTATAACAGCTCCTTTGTCCTGGGAATTACCATCCCTTCCCCTCACCATAGGTGGATGGGCTTTGCAGAGACAAAGGGATCCCTTTGAATATTGAGTTGAGGGTCCCTGAAGGGCTAGAGATTCTGACAAAATTTAAAGATATTCTCAGTTTACTGGAAAAAGGCAAACAAATAATAACAACCAAGCTTGGACAACTGGAGATCTTCCTGGGCCCAGGGCTGTACATACAGGGTTAACAGCTCTGCGCCCTTGGGGCTCATTCTCTTTATCTTCCCCAGAGGCCTCCATTTATGCACCCCAATGTTCATAGCAGCAATGTCCACAATAGCTAAATCGTGGAAGGAGCTGAGATGCCCTTCAACAGATGACTGGATTAAGAAGTTGTGGTCCATATATACAATGGAATATTACTCAGCTATCAGAAAGAACGAATTCTCAACATTTGCTGCAACATGGACGGCACTGGAGGAGATAATGCTAAGTGAAATAAGTCAAGCAGAGAAAGACAACTATCATGATTTCTCTCATCTATGGAACATAAGAACTAGGAAGATCAGTAGGGGAAGAAAGGGATAAAGAAAGGGGGGGTAATCAGAAGGGGAAATGAAACATGAGAGACTATGGACTATGAGAAACAAACTGAGGGCCTCAGAGGGGAGGGGGTGGGGGAATGGGATAGACCGGTGATGGGTAGTAAGGAGGGCACGTATTGCGTGGTGCACTGGGTGTTATACGCAACTAATGAATCATCGAGCTTTACATTGGAAACCGGGATGTATTGTATGGTGACTAACATAATATAATAAAAAATCATTAAAAAAATAATAAAATGGAAGGAATGCGCATACCTACTTTAAAGCACTAAGGGGAGGATCAAATTATATATTTAATGTAGGATGGTGAAAACATCAAGTTTTACATCAAGTATCTTTTGTCTGTCCCAGAGGTCAACGAACTACAGCCCCAGGGCCAAATCCATCCTGCCTGTTTTAGTAAATAAGTTTTATGGGAACACAGCTACACCCACTCCTTGTGAATTGTTTATGGCCATTTTCTCTCTACAATGGCAGAGTTCAGTTGTCACCCACAAAGCCAAAAATACTTGACATCTGACCCTTTATGGAGAAAGTTGCCAAGCTCTGCTTTATATGTTCCTGTTTTGTCAACTCATTTGCAGAGGGCTGATTTCTTATGGAAACAATAAAATAAATAGAGCAGCAGATTTTGAGATAAGCTCTTCTGACTCATCTCAACCCTGGTCGATTAGTTTAACAGAGTTCTGACTGAAGACCTAATCCTGGACTTACCACTGACTGAGGCTTTGGCCCCACAAAGCCGCTGGAGGTAGTATGTCTCATGGCACAGCAGAAGGGCCCTGGAGACAGATCTGAGTTTAGAAGCCAAGGCTCTGCCCCATTTTCTTTGTGACTTGGGGCTGATCGCTCTCCTCTCTTGAGTCTCTCCTGTGACCTGGAAATATGGGTAATGATGCCCGAGGGGTTTTTGCAAGGGATTTATATAAGAACCTAGAACATTCCTGAAGCATGGCTGGCATCTGGTAAGTGGTGGCTGTAATTATTATGATTATTCTCCCCACCTTGGACTGAGTGAAGATTTTGGGAAGTCGTATGAAAGCATTCAGCCCTTACGGAAAGTTCTCAGGGAGCGAGAAACACCTGATCACAGGCAAGAGAGGAGAGACGAGGAACATCCTGAAGAGCGAAGTTGGAGAGACCTTTTCCTCGAACAGTGAGGCCTTGGAAAGGTTGAATCAGCAACACAGGAGTCTTGCGTGAGCTCACCTGGCTGCACGAGGCTTCTGATGGAAAGTGATCTGGCAGCAAGGGCTCCTGTTCATGTCTGAGTGGGGGCAAGAGGAAGGGGAGGTCCATCTCTACGTTTGTCATCCACATAGCAGTACCAGATATTGGCTTCTGTGAGCTGGAGCGGTGGGCTGCGAGATCCCAATGGAACAGCGTGTGTGCATTCCTTCCACACATATTTAGTGGGTGCCTTCCATGTGGCAGGCCCTTTGTCGGGCACCTTACCAACAGCTCTGGACGAGGTTGCCACGATCTGTACGTCTATTCATGGAGTGGCTGTTCCGTGTGTGAGACACACATGAGGGAGCCATTACAAGTGAGGGGTGCCCTGAAGGGAAAGCGCACAGTGCTTTACGCCTTTGACAAGGGGCCGTCATTTTATTCAGGGATTTGAGGAAGGCCTCACACCTTGAGGAATAAAGTGCTAAGTTAAGATGAAAGGCCCAGCAGGAGTCCCCTAGGTGAGCAGAGTGGCCCTTTGCAGACACAGACGAAGGGCATATACAACATCAAAGGGACGCCTGCAAGAAGTCGAGTTGAAAGAAACCCTCCCCAGGAGGAAATGTGTGTGTCTGTGCACGTACATATCCATTTATTTTCAAGACTGGGAAAGAGAGGTGTATGTTCACTTTAAAAGACATCGTTTTCCCAGCCCGAAAGGTTCCAGTTGGTCCAATTTATATAACAAGGCATGTTACCAGATACATTGCAAAACATACATTAATTGAAAAGGTTAATGTTGAAAAGGATTAATTTCTTCTTCCCTAGCAACACGAATCTAATTAAATCTTTCCAGAAGCAGGACAATTCTGCCCTCCAAATCGAGATATTTATGTAAATATCAGTGAGCTAATTGATACTCAGCTGAATCAAAGGAAGGTAAACAATGTGTTTTCATGGTGTCAACAGTTGTGAGTGTGATTTACGGCATTAATGACTTCCTAGAATGAGCTATTATCCAGAGTAGAAGAGATTCTGGGATCTAATTTATTTTCTTGATTATTAGAGTCACATTGAGACTGAGCCCTGTTTACAGGAAGTATCTGGGTTAGAAGATGGGAACTTTGCCCAGGTCCCCTAGTTCCAGAGGTGAGAGCCTCTGTGGAGGAGCTGTCGGTCTGCGTGAGCATTCGACGTACAGAACACAAGGGTTAAGTGAGGGGACCTCCTGTCATTATAAGTGACTCCAGTGGGTCAAGGCCACATGGGCTGGGAAAGAGCTTGGACTGAGATTTTAGAGTTCTAAGCCCTGTGCTTGGCTTTTCTACCCTTAGCTGTGTTTTTAGTGGGTCACGGCTTCTCGGTTCTCTTTGTCTTGTATAAATGGAGAAACGGCACCTGCTGGCTCATGTTCAGGACTATGGATTGGGATGCAAATGGGAGAGTAGGTAGGAAGTGCATTGTGAGGTGTGTTAGTGGAAGTTATTATTACAGAGACATTAATATTAGTATTTTGATACATGTCTGTCTTCTCCAGGCCATGCTAGCCTGCAGGTAGAGTGGTCACTGCGTTCCCCCCTCCCCCCCATCTCACAGACCACCTTGAGATCCTCAAATCTTTCCCTTCATCAGGCCTTCTGGAATTCTCTCCCTCCTGTTCCACGCATGACTGGCTCCTTTTCAATAATGCAGGACTCATCTATAATGTCTCCTCTCAGAAAGTTCTTAATTCAGTTACTTATTTCTTTGCTTTCTTGGTTAATGTTTGCCTCTCCTATTAGTCTGTAAATTTATTTCTAGATTTCCCTCCTCACTCCCATCTCTTTGACCATGGCTCAGCTGGGGTTTCATACCCCAAGGGGGAAGTTTCCATACTCTGCACATCCTCTGTGACTGACTCAATCCTGTCCCCCTCTTTGTTCCTTCCTCTGTGCTAGACTCGGTGGTGGTGAAGAGCATGCAGTTTTGAGGAAAATGCCTTGGGTTCAAACGTCTCTGTGTCTCAGTTTCCTTATGTGTAGAATAGAAATAAACATAACACCTTCATTACTGGGGTAGGAGCAGCTTAGAATTCCTCCAGGCACATAATAAGCAATCAGTAAGTGTTGCCTATGATTGCTACTGATGCTAGTATTATTCCTCTGTTCAGGGAGAGTACTTGGGAGACCTGGCTCCACATCTGGTTCCCCCTTTATTTCTGCAGAACCTTCCCTGCTGTGTGTTCCTGTCCCCTTCCCCCACCGTTCAGTCAGCCTGCCGTTTGCTGCTTTAAAACTGTCAGACCTAGACGGGATTTGCCGCACCCATTTGGGAAGCTGTTTGCAAGTGAAACTGACGATCTCTTTAGGCAGGCAGGTGCATTAGTTAAACAGACGGGAGCTGTCTAGTATCAAATTGAGATAAAATCGCTGGGTTCCTGTGAACTCAGTTTGCTACATCTGTTCTTCTTTGCCTGGGAACACCCATCCCTCAATTTTTCTGTCATCTTTTCTGTGTTTCTACTTGTAGACCAACTCTCAGAATATTCCCTCCCCCTCCCCCTTAATTGGCCTTCTCTGCCTCTGATCCACCTGCAAAAAGACAAACAAGCCCTTTGTTCCTCTCCCTGTCGATGCTCAGAAGGAACTGGGGAGAATTGTAAGTACTTTTCTTGGCCTGATGTCACTGTGACCTTGCTGGCATTGGGAGGCCTACTTGAGGCCACCGGACTGGTGAAATGTGTCGCTCTGTCAGCCATGGTGATTACTGTTCCTGGGTCACACATGGGAAGACCGAGTTCCTGGGAGGTTGTGCCTCTCCGAGGTCAGGCAGCTAGGAAGGGACAACACCCAGATGGGGACTGTATAGTGTAATAGGCTGAGAATCAGCAGACTCATTGGGCCAAGGCTGACTTCCAGTTCCTGGCTGTGTGACCTGGGGCCAGTGGCTTAGCCTCTCAAAGCTTCGTTGTTCCCATCTTGTCAATTCATGTCCAACACCACTCTCCGCAAAGCGCTCTTGTGAGGATTCCATTCGATGACCTGTGTGTTTTGCACAATGGCAGAGAGCTCGTCCGAAGGATCTGCCCTATCTGACTCCAGAAACAGCGCTCTTTTCTTTCATGAAAGCTGGCCACTCCTCACAGTTGCTGTTCCCTGTGCAAGCCCACATCCAGCCCTTCCTTCACATGCCTTGTCAGATTCTTGACCCCTGCCTGTCAGAATGGCTCACTCTCTCTGTGCTCCCATGACCATTTTCCTGTAGGTTGACGGCAGAGCCTCACTTGCTGTGCTCAGGGCCTGGGCACGGACTAAGCTGTTTGTAAGCTGAGTTCCTCACAGTGTGCTTGACAGTGTGCAGGGGCTGAAGGACAGGAACATGTCGCCCTGCTGTGAGCTCAGGGGAGCCGACTTTTTGCCGCGTGACCTTCAGAGAACACTGCCACCCCTTTGGGGCTTCTGTTCCCTCCTTTAGCTTCGGTACGAAAATACCACAGAGTGGGTGGCTTAAAGCAGCAGAAATGTACCCTCTCACCATCCCGGAGGCCAGATGTCTGAAATCAAGGTGTCGGCAGGGCTGGTTCCTTCTCGAGGCTCTGAGGGGGAGTCTCTGCCATGCCTCTCTCTCAGCTGCTGCTGGTGACTGTCAGGGGTCACCCCGCTGGCCATGGCCACACGCCTCCAGTCTCTGCCTCTGCTTTACGTGGCCTTCTCCCCAGGGCGTGTCTCTGTGTCCAGAGTCCCCTCTTCTTCTAAGGACATCAGTCATTGGCTTAGTAGCCACCCATATCTGGTATGACCCCATCTGAGCTTGATTACATCTGCAAAGATCCCGTTTCCAAATAAGTTCAGGTCACAAGGACTGGGAGTTAGGAATGGAACGTACGGTTTTATGGGACACAGTTCAACCCACAACATAAGGATCATCAACAGTGATAACCATGAGGCCCATACCTTTGTAAATGCGTATGCGTGTTGTGATTTGATATTTACATGCCTCTTCCGTTTCTCATAAAGGCTGTGTTATCATTCCCGGTCTGCCGATGAGGAAACGAAACACCCCGAGAGGCGAAGACACTTGCTCAAGGTCACGCAGACAGAAAGCAGCAGAGCTGGGGCATGAATGCGAGCAGACTGCAGTGCTCGCACTTTCAAATTCTGAATCACTGGGGAAATAGCAGCTCCCTCGTAGTGCGGGTGCAATGAGATGACGCACGCGAGATTTAGAGTCTAATGCCTGATGTATGGCAGATGCTGTCCACGATATGAGTTCCATTTCAATCTGTGCAGGGTTCCTGACTCTCCTATGCACCCCCACCCCGCTGCCGCATCCTTGCCCTCGCGCTTGGAGCCCTGATCCCGCACTTGACATCTCCCCCTGGATGTCTGATGGGCATCTCAAACCTGACGCGTCCACGATGGACCTATTGATTTTCCTCTCCAAGGCTGCCGCCCACTCGCCAGCCTTCCCTGCCTCAGCTGATGGCACTGCCGTCCACACGGTTCTCAGGCCATGAGCCTCAGAGTCATGCTCGCTCCCTCTTTGGCACAGAAGCCATCCTCTGTCCTTAGGAAGTCCTGTCCATTTTACTGTGAAATACATCTCACCACAGCAATAACCCCCACTCGGGCCACCCCATTTTTCACCTTGACAAAAGCAATAGTTCTAACTGGCTTCCCTGCCTCCTTCTTCTGCAGCCCATTCTCCACACAGGGGCTGACCAAGTGATCTGTTTTTTTTTTTTTTCTTTTTAAAGATTTTATTGATTTGGGAGAGAAAGAGATCAGGTGAGTGTGCGTGTGAGTTGGGGAGGGGAGGGGCAGAGGGAGAGGAAGAAGCAGGCTCCCCGCCGAGCAGGGAGCCCAACGCAGGGCTCGATCCCAGGACCCTGAGATCATGTTGAACCAAAGGCGGGTGCTTAACCTACTGAGCTACCCAGCGCCCCCCCCCCCCAAGTGATCTTTCTAAAGATGATTCAGATAATGCCAGCATTTCTCTAAAACCCTTCAGTGCCTTCCCATCATGCTTAGTGTAAGATCCAAGAGCCATACCATGGCTGCTGCCCGCTCTTAGGCCTCACTTCCCCCAGACCCTAGTGCTCACTTTCGTCACACGACCTTTTTTCTGTCCCTTGAACATGTCAAGCTCACTTCTGTCCCAGAGGCTTTGCAAGAGCTATTCTTTCTGCTTGGAAAGTTCTTTCTCTCGATGCAGTCATCATTCTGCCTTCAGTTCGAATACATCCTCAGACTTCGAGGGTGTGGCCTTGGTCTTAATGAATGCTTCACCCCTAGGACTTAGACTAGTGCTTGGTATACAGTAGGTACTCAAGAGATATTCGTTGACCTAATGGCATAGAAGAGATGTGAATTCGGGGACTATTTTGCATCTTTAGTGCTCAATGCCTGGTACATAAAAGGCCCATAGTAGCGGTTTTTTGAATAAAGGGAGACATGAATGTTTGTTAGATATGGGTTGCAGAACAAGGGAGAAGCCAGTGCTGCTTCTGTGCTCCCCACTCAGCTTTCATGGACTAGCCTCCGATTTAGAGAAGACCCAGGCCCCTAATGTTCTCACATTTTCCTATAGGATGCTCTTTCTAATCCCCCGCTTTGTGTCTGCCAGGCTGCCTGTCAGCAGTAAGCAGGGGCAGGAAAACTGGAAACGGAGTTCCCTTTCTCTCTGGGGAGACATTACCATCAGTCTGGCTCCTGCCTCTACTGGCCACAGCCTGGTCGTTCAGCCCTC